>NW_024070204.1:11665329-11797607 GCF_014754425.2 Oryx dammah
GTGAAGTGAAGTGAAGTGAAGTGAAGTGAAGTGAAGTGAAGTGAAGTCACTCAGTTGTGTCTGACTGTTTGCGGCCCCATAGACTGTAGCCTGCCAGGCTCCTCCATCCATGGATTTTCCAGGTAAGAATACTGGAGTGGGTTGCCATTTCCCTCTCCAGAGGATGTTCCCAACCCAAAGGGATCAGACATGGGTCTCCCGCAATGCAGGCAGACTCTTTACTGTCTGAGCCTCCAGGAAACAACCCGGTATCATGAAAGAAACTTTCTGCCTTGGTGCAAGAATATCATGGTGCATGTCTTTCTTTTCTTTTTCATCATGGGCATTTGTCTAATCTATCTATACAATTCCTAAATTGTTCAAGTATAATAAAAATAAAACCTTCATAATGAGGCTATTCTATTGGAGAATTAACAGAGATTATGTATAGGAAAATGCTAAGCAAACTGTAATATGCTTATGTAAAATTTAGTTATATCAAGTCTGCTTCTCACACTAATTATCACGCTGTTATACGACAGTAGATCATCAAAACTCTTTCATCATAAAATGTAGCATACAAAAATGTACATCACATACATGTATATTTTAAAGGATCAGTTCAGTTCAGTCGCTCAGTTGTGTCTGACTCTTTGCGACCCCATGAATCGCAGCATGCCAGGCCTCCCTGTCCATCACCAACTCCCAGAGTTCACCAAAACTCATGTGCATCGAGTCGGTGATGCCATCCAGCCATCTCATCTTCTGTTGTCCCCTTCTCCTCCTGCCCCCAATCCCTCCCAGCATCAGGGTCTTTTCCAATGAGTCAACTCTTTGCATGAGGTGGCCAAAGTATTGGAGTTTCAGCCTCAGCATCAGTCCTTCCAATGAACACCCATGACTGGTTTCCTTTAGGATGGACTGGTTGCATCTCCTTGCAGCCCAAGGGACTCTCAAGAGATTTTAAAGGATAACAATTTTCAAAACACATTGTTGAAGATAAAATGTTGTTTAAATTTTGGATATCTCCTTTTGCCCTTCTTGACAATGTCTCCTCATACACTTTGAAATCCCAAAGGGTAATCAGTTCTCTACATCTTGTGATAATCATCCCATTTGTCTTCATAGATTTATTACACATAATGTGTATGCGTTAATTTGTTTCAGTTGTGTGCCACTCTTTGAGACACTATGGACCATAGCCCACCAGGCTCCTATGTCCTTGGAATTCTCTGGCTAAGAATACTGGAGTGGGTTGCCAGAAAGATCCTCCAAGGGATCTTTCCAACCCAAGGATCGAACCCACATCTCTTATGTCTTCTGCACTGACAGATGGGTTCTTTATCACTAGCACCACCTGGGAAGCTATATATCCCTAAATACATATGTCTCACATTGGCTTGGTTAGAGAGTTTAGGAACACTTAAATGATTAGCTTAGGATCCCTCATGACATGGCAGTGAGATTCCAAAAAAGGGCATTGCAAAAGGAAAATCCCCAGTGTGTAAACATTTGTCAAACTTTGTTTTCATTATGTTTGCAAAAGCCTTATTGCCCAAGCACAGAGTCAGTAGGGGGAGGTATTTCACAAAGACATGAATTCTAGAATTTGTGACTCATTTGGAACAATCAAGGCCATAGTCTACCAGAGAGATCTAAGCAGGAAGGTTGACAGTATTATAGATATATTTATACAGATGAATTTGTGCTCAGTTGCTCAGTCTTGTCCACTCTTTGCAACTCCAGGGATTGTAGCCTGTCAGGCTCCTCTGTTCATGGAATTTTCCAGCCAAGAATACTCGAGTGGGTTGTCTTTCCTTCTCATTAAAGTAATTAATTAAATTATTATATCATATAATGGAATTTTACTTGTATTATAATATTGCATTTGTATAATGGCTTTTGATTACTCATTATTATTTCATTATAAAATAGTCAGAATACATAATTTTTAACCAAAATTAAGAGACTAGAAAAAAATCTAAAGAAAAGTAATTTCAGTACAAATTTTCTTTTTCCCTAGCGTGATCAATTCTGCATCTTGATAAAAGTATAATGTGTTATATTTTGAAAATCAGACATCGGATTTAAGTAGGAAATATGTGGCGCATGTATTCTTGTTTCAATCCCTTTCTCTCTTTATTTGAATCTAATAAGTCAAATTAGCAAACAACTCTTCAAAGAACAGGACATGTGCATTAAATAAGTGTTCATAAGTTTCCATAAACCATGAAGCTAAGATCCAGGAGATACTGATACCAAAAGTTTCTGCTTGTGGAATGACTTCTCTGATTTTGCCTTTTATAAAATGGTCATTTTACATTTTCTTTCTTCAAATTCTGGCAGGTATGTGATAGTCCATGCAGCAGCTTTTGAAGACAGAACTTGAATGAAAAAATGTTGTCAGGTGATACTTACAAAATTGAGAAGAGTTTATTTTTTAACTCCAGGGACAGTCAAATTAAACTGATTGATGTTAGAGTTTTAAGATTAAGAAGGTAACACAGGGATTGTGGGTCACAATTAAACTGTACTATTTCAATAAACTTAGATTTTATTCATATGTTATGTGAAATATTAAAATTAAGCAACCAGCAACATACTCGATGTATTGATACAAATGAAAGGTATCCTATAAAGAAATTTATCTGACAGAAAATATAAAACACATTTGTTTCTCTCTAAATCAGAATTTAAAAATTATTTGTGTTTTAGTAAGTTTCCTTTTTCGTTCAATAAAAATTATCTTAAAAGTAATTCCAAAGAGATAATTAGGTAAAGAGCATTCAAGTTTAAGAAAAAAATTTTATTTCAAGCAAAATATCTAACCATTAAAAAGGCATAAGATTTAATTATAAATATTACATTTTTCTCAATAAAACATAATAAAAAAATCTCGGAAATTGTAAGTATACATACTTTGATTCAAAAAATAAATAACACCTAACGAATTGAAATACTTAGGTGTAAAATCTAGTGGAAATTTGTGTATATGCAGAAAAGTATAAAGCTCAATATTTTGAGCCTTATGATCCATGAAAATTAAATATCTCTTCATTTATTTAGATATTTTTTGATTTCTCTTAACAGAGTTTCACAGGATCCAGCAATTCCACTCCTGGGCACATTGAGAAAACCATAATTCAAAAAGATATATGCATGACCATGTTCATTATAGCATTATTTAAAATAGCTAAGACATGAAAGTAACCTAACAGTCCATCCACTCCAGTACTCTTGCCTGGGAAATCCCATTGACAGAGGAACCTGGTAGGCTACAGTCCATGGGGTCGTGAAGAGTCGGACATGACTAAAGGATTTCACTTTCACTTTTCACTTTAATGAATTAGAGAAGGAAATGGCAACCCACTCCAGTGTTCTTGCCTGAAGAATCCAAGGGATGGGGGAGCCTGGTGGGCTGCTGTCTATGGGGTCGTACAGAGTCAGACACAACTGAAGCGACTTAGCAGCAGCAGCAGCAACAGTCCATCAAGAGGAATGAATAAAGATGTGACACATATATGCAATGGAATATTACTGGCCATACAAAGAATGCAATAATGCCATTTACAACAACATGGATACACCTCAGTTCAGTGGCTCAGTCGTGTCCGACTCTTTGCGACCCCATGAATCGCAGGATGCCAGGCCTCCCTGTCCATCACCAACTCCTGGAGTTCACTCAGACTCACGTCCATCCAGTCAGTGATGCCATCCAGCCATCTCATCCTCTGACGTCCCCTTCTCCTCCTGCCCCCAATCCCTCCCAGCATCATTTCCAATGAGTCAACTCTTCGCATGAGGTGGCCAAAGCACTGGAGTTTCAGCTTTAGCATCATTCCCTCCAAAGAAATCCCAGGGCTGATTTCCTTCAGAATGGACTGGTTGGATCTCCTTGCAGTCCAAGGGACTCTCAAGAGTCTTCTCCAACACCACAGTTCAAAAGCATCAATTCTTTGGCGCTCAGCTTTCTTCACAGTCCAACTCTCACATCCATACATGACTACTGGAAAAACCATAGCCTTGGCTAGACGGACCTTAGTCAGCAAAGTAATGTCTCTGCTTTTGAATATGCTATATAGGTTGGTCATAACTTTTCTTCCAAGGAGTAAGCGTCTTTTAATTTCATGGCTGCAGTCACCATCTGCAGTGATTTAGGAGCCCCCCCAAAATAAAGTCTGACACTGTTCCCACTGTTTCCCCATCTATTTTCCATGAAGTAATAGGACCAGATGCCATGATCTTCATTTTCTGAATGTTGAGCTTTAAGCCAACTTTTTCACTCTTCTTTTTCACTTTCTTCAAGAGGCCTTTTAGTTCCTCTTCACTTTCTGCCATAAGGGTGGTGTCATCTGCATATCTGAGGTTATTGATATTTCTCCTGGCAATCTTGATTCCAGCTTGTGTTTCTTCCAGTCCAGCGTTTCTCATGATGTAGTCTGCATAGAAGTTATATAAGCAGGGTGACAATATACAGCCTTGACGCACTCCATTTCCTATTAGGAACCAGTCTGTCGCTCCATGTCCAATTTTAACTGTTGCTTCCTGACCTGCATACAGATCTCTCAAGAGGCAGGTCAGGTGGCCTGGTATTCCCATCTCTTTCAGAATTTTCCAGAGTTTATTGTGATCCACACAGTCAAAGGCTTTGGCATAGTCAATAAAGCAGAAATAGATGTTTTTCTGGAACTCTCTTGCTTTTTCCATGATCCACCAGAGGTTGGCAATTTGATCTCTGGTTCCTCTGCCTTTTCTAAAACCAGCTTGAACATCTGGAAGTTCACGGCTCACGTATTGCTGAAGCCTGGCTTGGAGAATTTTGAGCATTACTTTACTAGCATGTGAGATGAGTGCAATTGTGTGGTAGTTTGAGCATTTTTTGGCATTTCCTTTCTTTGGGATTGGAATGAAAACTGACCTTTTCCAGTCCTGTTGCCACTGCTGAGTTTTCCAAATTTGCTGGCATATTGAGTGCAGCACTTTCACAGCATCTTCTTTCAGGATTTGAAATAGCTCCACTGGAATTCCATCACCTCCACTAGCTTTGTTTGTAGCGATGCTTTCTAAGGCCCACTTGACTTCACATTCCAGGATGTCTAGCTCTAGATGAGTGATCACACCATCGTGATTATCCGGGTCTTGAAGATCTTTTTTTGTACAGTTCTTCCGTGTATTCTTGCCACCTCTTCTTAATATCTTCTGGTTCTGTTAGGTCCATACCATTTCTGTCCTTTATCGAGCCCATCTTTGCATGAAATGTTCCCCTCGTATCTCTAATTTTCTTGAAGAGATCTCTAGTCTTTCCCATTCTGTTCTTTTCCTCTATTTCTTTGCATTGATTGCTGAAGAAGGCTTTCTTATCTCTTCTTGTTATCCTTTGGAACTCTGCATTCAGATGCTTATATCTTTCCTTTTCTCCTTTGCTTTTCGCTTCTTTTCTTTTCACGGCTATTTGTAAGGCCTCCCCAGACAGCCATTTTGCTTTTTTGCATTTCTTTTCCATGGGGATGGTCTTGATCCCTGTCTCCTGTACAATGTCATGAACCTCATTCCATAGTTCATCAGGCACTCTATCTATCAGATCTAGGCCCTTAAATCTATTTCTTACTTCCACTGTATAATCATAAGGGATTTGATTTAGGTCATACCTGAATGGTCTTTCGGTTTTCCCTACTTTCTTCAATTTGAGTCTGAATTTGGCAATAAGGAGTTCATGATCTGAGCCACAGTCAGCTCCTGGTCTTATTTTTGTTGACTGTATAGAGCTTCTCCATCTTTGGCTGCAAAGAATATAATCAATCTGATTTTGGTGTTGACCATCTGGTGATGTCCATGTGTAGAGTCTTCTCTTGTGTTGTTGGAAGAAAGTGTTTGCTATGATCAGTGCATTTTCTCGGCAAAACTCTATTAGTCTTTGCCCTGCTTCATTCCACATTCCAAGGCCAAATTTGCCTGTTACTCCAGGTGTTTCTTGACTTCCTACTTTTGCATTCCAGTCCCCTATAGTGAAAAGGACATCTTTTTTGGGTGTTAGTTCTAAAAGGTCTTGTAGGTCTTCATAGAACCTTTCAACTTCAGCTTCTTCAGCATTACTGGTTGGGGCATAGATTTGGATTACCGTGATATTGAATGGTTTGCCTTGGAGATGAACAGAGATCATTCTGTCGTTTTTGAGACTGCATCCAAGTACTGCATTTTGGACTCTTTTGTTGACCATGATGGCTACTCCATTTCTTCTGAGAGATTCCTGCCCGCAGTAGTAGATATAATGGTCATCTGAGTTAATTTCACCCATTTCAGTCCATTTTAGTTAGCTGATTCCTAGAATGTCAACGTTCATTCTTGCCATCTCTTGTTTGACCATTTCCAATTTGCCTTGATTCATGGACCTGACATTCCAGGTTCCTATGCAATATTACTCTTTACAGCATCGGACCCTGCTTCTATCACCAGTCACATCCACAGCTGGGTATTGTTTTTGCTTTGGCTCCATCCCTTCATTCTTTCTGGAGTTATTTCTCCACTTATCTCCAGTAGCATATTGGACACCTACTGACCTGGAGAGTTCCTCTTTCAGTATCCTATCATTTTGCCTTTTCATACTGTTCATGGGATTCTCAAGGCAAGAATACTGAAGTGGTTTGCCACTCCCTTCTCCAATGGACCACATTCTGTCAGACCTCTCCACCATGACCCACCCATCTTGGGTTACCCCATGGGCATGGGTTAGTTTCATTGAGTTAGACAAGGCTGTGGTCCTAGTGTGATTAGATTGACTAGTTTTCTGTGAGTATGGTTTCAGTGTGTCTGCCTTCTGATGCCCTCTTGCAACACCTACCATCTTACTTGAGTTTCTCTTACTTTGGGCATGGGGTATCTCTTCACGGCTGCTCCAGCAAACTGCAGCTGTTGCTCCTTACCTTGGATGAGGGGTGTCTCCTCACTGCCGCCCTTCCTGACCTTCAATGTGGGATGGCTCCTCTAGGCCCTCCTGCACCCTAGAGATTATCATAAGTAAGCCAGACAAAGACAAATATGATATGTCATCACTTATATGTGAAATCTAAAAAAAGATACAGATGAACTTATAAGCAAAATAAAAGTAAACCCACAGATGTAGAAAACAAAGTTATAGTTACCAAAGGAGAAGGAGAGAGGTATAAATTATCGATTTGAGGTAACCTATGCACACTACTATATATAAAATAGATAAGTGACAAGACAGATAACGTACAACACAGAGAACTGTATTTGATCTGTTTGAATAACCTATATGGTAAAAGAATGTGGAAAAAAATAGATATCTATGTGTGTATAACTGAATCACTTTGGAGTAAACCTGAAACTAATGCAACATTGTAAGTTCAGTTCAGTTCAGTTCTGTCGCTCAGTTGTGTCCAACTCTTTGCAACCCCATGAATCGCAGCACACCAGGCCTCCCTGTCCATCACCACTCCCAGAGTTCGCTCAGACTCACGTCCATCGAGTCAGGGATGCCATCCAGCCATCTCATCCTCTGTCGTCCCCTTCTTCTCCTGCCCCCAATCCCTCCCAGCATCAGAGTCTTTTCCAATGAGTCAACCCTTCGCATGAGGTGGCCAAAGTACTGGAGTTTCAGCTTCAGCATCATTCCCTCCAAAGAAATCCCAGGGCTGATCTCCTTCAGAATGGACTGGTTGGATCTTCTTGCAGTCCAAGGGACTCTCAAGAGTCTTCTCCAACACCACAGTTCAAAAGCATCAATTCTTCGGCACTCAGCTTTCTTCACAGTCCAACTCTCACATCCATACATGACCACTGGAAAAACCATAGCCTTGACTAGATGGACCTTTGTTGGCAAAGTAATGTCTCTGCTTTGCTACACTTAAATAAACAAATAGGTAAATGTTCAAAAAGACTCGATGTTATGATGTGAAATGTTCACATCTTTTGGTGGTCCAAACTTTTGGTGGCTGAAAAATACAATAACTAAAATGAAAATTATGCTAGAAGGAATTAACGTCAGAATGAGCAATACAGAATAACACAAGTGATGTGTAAGATAGAGTTGTGGAAATCATCCAGTCATTTAGCAAAAAGAACAATATTTAAATATGAGAATAGATACACATTTAACTCAATATTTTTGTTAAATGAGATTATTTTTCCACATAGACAGATTTTCACTAACAAAATTGATGCCTTAAACCATTAAAGGATAAACATAATAAAGTTTTGTAGTCTCCTACTTAGTAACATTATTAAATGAAAAATGTGTTTGAACAGCTCAAGTCTTCTATGATGTTGAGAACTTACAAAAGCCTTATCAATGCTACCAGCCAATTCCTTGGACTATAGAATAAATGCTATTAAGAATTTTTCACAGGTACCTCATGCCAAGTCCTTTAAGTGACTGATTTACTCTGAAATCACATGTTAACTCAGGAAGTCTAAGCATTTAGCAGTTCACATTAAACAGTAATAATAATGATACCAGCAATTTTTACCAACTGAGCTATTGGGGAAGTGCCCAATAAATAATAACTAAATATTCAGCAACTAGAGATCTCTTCAAAAAATTAGAGATACCAAGGGAACATGTCATGCAAAGATGGGCACAATAAAGGACAGAAATGATATGGACCTAAGAGAAGCAGAAGATATTAAGAAGAGGTGACAAGAATACACAGAAGAATTATGCAGAAAAGATCTCAGTGATTTAGATAACCACAGTAGTGTGATCACTAACCTAGAGCCAGACATTCTGGAATGCGAAGTCAAGTGGGCCTTCAGTTCAGTTCAGTCACTCAGTTGTGTCCAACTCTTTGTGACCCCATTGATTGCACTGTGCCAGGCTTCCCTGTCCATCACCAACTCCTGCAGCTTACTCAAACTCATGTCTATCAAGTCAGTGATGCTGTCCAGCCATCTCATCCTTTGATGAGGGCCTTAGGAAACATCATTACAAAGAAAGCTAGTGGAAGTGATGGAATTCCAGCTGGACTATTTCAAATCCAAAAAGATGATGTTGTGAAAGTGCTGCACTCAATATGCCAGCAAATTTGGAAAACTCAGCAGTGGCCACAGGACTGGGAAAGGTCAGTTTTCATTCCAATCCCAAAGAAAGGCAATTCCAAAGAATGTTCAAACTACTGCACAATTGTAACCATCTCACACTCAAGCAAAGTAATCCTCAAAATTCTTCAACCTAGGCTTCAATAGTATGTGAACCTAGAACTTCCAGATGTCAAGATGGATTTAGAAAAAGCAGAGATCAAATTGCCAGCATCTATTGGATCATTGAAAAAGCAAGAGAGTTCCAGAAAACATCTACTTCTGCTTTATTGACTACACCAAAGCCTTTGACTGTGTGGATCACAACAAACTGTGGAAAATTCTTAAGGAGATAGGAATACCAGACCATCTTACCTGCCTTCTGAGAAATCTGTATGCAGGTCAAAAAGCAACAGTTAGAATCAGACATGGAACAGACTGGTTCCAAATTGAGAAAGGGGCATGACAAGGCTGTATATTGTCACTCTGCTTATTTAACTTATATTCAGAGTACATCATGCGAAGTGCTGGGCTGGATGAAGCACAAGCTGGAATCAAAATTGCTGGGAGAAATATCAATAACCTCAGATATGCACCACTCTTATGGCAGAAAGCAAAGAACTAAAGAGCCTTTTGATCAAGGTGAAAGAGGGAGTGAAAAAGCTGGCTTAAAGCTCAACATTCAAAACATGAAGATCAAGGCATCTAGTCCCATCACTTCACGGCAAATAGATGGGGAAACAATGGAAATAGTGAAGGACTTTATTTTGGGGGGTCACCAAAATCACTGCAGATGGTGACTGTAGCCATGAAATTAAAAGACGCTTGCTCCTTGGAAGAAAAGCTGTGACCAACCTATACAGTATATTAAAAAGCAGAGACATTATTTTGCCAACAAAGATCTTTCTAGTCAAAGCTATGGTTTTTCCAGTAATCATGTATGGATGAGAGAACTGGACCATAAAGAAAGCTGAGTGCTGAAGAACTGATGCTTTTGAACTGTGGTGTTGGAGAAGACTCTTGAGAGTCACTTGGACAGCAAGAAGATCAAACTCGTCAATCCTAAAGGAAATCAACCCTGGATATTCATTGGAAGGACTGATGCTGAAGCTGAAACTCCAATACTTTGGCCACCTGTTGTGAAGAACTGACTCATTTGAATAGAACCTGATGCTGGGAAAGATTGAAGGCAGAAGGAGAAGGGGATGACAGAGGATAAGATGGTTGGAGAGCATCACTGACTCGATGGACATGAGTTTGAGCAAGCTCCAGGAGTTAGTGATGAACAGGGCAGGCTTGTGTGCTGCAGTCCATGGGGTCACAAAGAGATGGACAGGAGTGAGCAACTGAATTGAACTGAAATTTTCAATGACAATGAATTCTATTCACTTCTCTAAAACAGTTATTCTTTAGACTTTAAAAATCAATATTTTATAGAAAAGAATACACGCCAGGGATTCAAGAATGACTCAGTAGTAAAGAATCAGCCTGTCAATGCAGGAGACATGGGTTCAATCCCTGACCTGGGAAGATCCCACATGCCTCAGAGCATCTAAGCCTGTTTGCCACACCTATTGAGACTGTGCTCTAGAGCCCAGGAGTGGCCACTACTGAGCCCACATGCCATAGCTACTGAAGCCCAGGCAGCCCAGAGTCCATACTCTGCAACAAGAGAAGCGTCTGCAGAGAAGCCCAAGAGTAACTCCCACTACAACAACTAGAAAAATGCCCATGCAGCAATGAAGACCCAGCACAGCCAAAAATTGATAAATAAATTTTTAAAAGCACAGGTATACAGGATTTAATATACGAAACGAATTGCCAGTCCAGGTTCGACACATGATACAGGGTGCTTGGGGCTGGTGCACTGAGACGACCCAGAGGGATGGTATGGAGAGGGATGAGGGAGGGGGGTTCAGGATGGGGAACACGTGTATACCTGTGGTGGATTCATGTTGATGTATGGCAAAACCAATACAATATGGTAAAGTAACTAACCTCCAATTAAAATAAATAAATTTATATTTAAAAAAGAAAAAAGTAAGTTGCCACATGCACCTCACTACACAGTAAAGCTGAGGTTCAAACTCAAAAGTAGAGTGTTCAATACATAGAAAGCAGACGTGTGGTTGCCGGGGGTCGGGGGGAAAGGGGTAGTGTAGGAAGGAAGGATTGGGATTATCGATTAGCAAATGCATACTATTACATATAGGATGGATTAACAAAAAGGTCCTACAGTATAGCACAGAAAACGGTATTCAGCATCTTATAATAAGCTATAATGGAAAAGAATATGAAAAAGAACGCACATACGTTTGTGTGTTTGTATATATAACTGACTCACTTTGCCATACAGCAGAAAATAACACAATACTGTAAATCAACCGTACCTTAGTAAAATAAAATACGAGTTTTCAGTAAGATTTTTTTCTGTGCATGATGTGTCTAGAAAATATATATATATATTGGAGAAGGCAATGGCACCCCACTCCAGTACTCTTGCCTAGAAAATCCCATGGACGGAGGAGCCTGGTAGGCTGCAGTCCATGAGGTCGCTAAGAGTCGGACACGACTGAGCGACTTCACTTTCACTTTTCACTTTCATGCATTGGAGGAGGAAAAAGCAACCCACGCCAGTGTTCTTGCCTGGAGAATCCCAGGGATAGAGGAGCCTCATGGGCTGCCGTCTATGGGGTCGCACAGAGTCGGACAGGACTGAAGTGACTTAGCAGCAGCAGCAGCATATATATATATTAGTCAAGGAAGGCAGTAGGGAATGCCAAGCCTGCAGGTATGGGGAGCAGACATTTCTCTACCTAGAGAAATGCTTGACAGCGTTGGAAGTTGCAAGGCTCATGCTATCCAGAGGGTAGGGAGATAGATCAGTTTATGGATTTCATCAATAATAGCACATTCTTGACGTAAATAGCCAGTAACCATCACCCAGAGTTTGACGTATAGCTACACCTTGAACAAGATTTAAAATGAAGCAGCGTTTTGTTTTTTTTTTTTTTTTTTTGATTTTATGTTTGTTTTCAACTATAGACAATCTCCAATTGAGCTAGGCATATGTTCCTAGTTGCTTGATTAGGGCTCCAACCTTGCTCCTGGCAGTTGTTCTCTCTGCCTCTTGGACTGTTCTCTGAGCCATCTTTTTCCATGAAAAGTAGCTCATGTTTTTAAGTAAGCAGCTTAGATATTTCTGAGGTCCTAACACATTGTTTTACATCCCATCCTTGGTTTTATCTTTATCATATTTTCCCTGATAGTAACCTAGATTAGATCTTTGCCTGAGAAGCTGTTATTTAATTATGGAATTCTCTGCCATCTGAGGACAATGGAAATGAAAAAGAATTTTATTTCTTAATTTAAGAAATCCTGACTTTTTTTGTGTTTAGCTCACCTGTCTGTGTCCATATCTTTCCTACACAGCACAAAGGAGTTGATTCTGCCTGGAAATCTTCTTAGCTACATTCCAGTTCATTGGGTAGATATTTTGTTTTTCATGTTACTGCATGTTACAGTGTTACCAAGATACACCATGAAATAGTCAAGATCTTCTTTCCTCCAGCTTCCAGTTTACATTCTTTCATTCTCTCAACTGAGATCGCCCTGCATGTTTTTATGCTTTTTATACTCTGCTTACAGTCTTTGCAGGTTTTACTAACTCTTCAAGTTTTCTCAGAATTGTGTGGACTTCAAGTTGAATCTAGTCTGAAATGCAGTGCTACATATGTCAAAAAATTAGCAAAATATACATTTTTTCCTGGATAATATATTTTTAAAATTTTTTATGTCAGATAAAATTTTGATCTTGTTATTTCAGCCCTTCACAGAAATATTTTAATTGAATTGCATTTTATTACATTACCTCAACCTAAGTGTAAAAACCTAAGGAATGATCATAAGGAAATATTTTGAAGAATTTATGGTAATGATATGCATGACTTAAAATCTTTCCCAATACTTCATGTTGTATACATCTCACTGAGTAACATCCTTGTGAAAGAACTTCTGGGTAAGAACTAATTTATATTTGATCTAATACTGTAGGCTTTTTTTTTTTTTTTAATTTAGAATCTAGGAATCTTGATTGATAAATTTTCAGCCAACTTCTAAGAACCATTGAAGTTGTTAAGGGATAGGCCATTTCCCAAATAAAATAGTTAAATATTCTCCTATCCCATTCTCCCAGACTTGATTATTAACTAATTCTTATGTTTATTTTCCATTTGCTTTAGTTTTCTTGAACATCTTTTTGTTCCATTTGCAGAATATAGAACTAAGAAAGCTACTTCAACTGATTTTAGGAATAAGATTTACTCTACAAGGAAGTCACATATAGAAGTTTAGAAAAAAATATACCCCCTGTAAAAGTATATACTTTCTTTTAAAACGACTCTATTTTATGAGATTTCCAGGAGGTACTTTGGAATTAACACTAAATTGTAGTTTTAGAAAAAAAAGTTTTAAGAATCAAGGTAACAAACTTCCATTTAATATAAAGTTAGCATAATTGAAGTTTAATAATATTTCAAAAAAATAAAAAATAATAGACTCTTTATGCCTTTGATACATTGAGTTGGATTGCTACATATCCAAGTTCTTCCATTGTTTCATCTCTTGGTGAAAATTTATTAGTATTACAGAGGGCTGTTACTACTTTGTTCAACTCAAAGATCAATGACCCTCACTCATGCTCAACCTACCTTCAGAGAACAACCTTAATCAGATCTTTCTAAGTGTGATTTGAGTACAGTGCTGTGGATGTATGTTTCCCTCAGTCGTTAGTATGATTTGGGTCTGCATAAATCCCTTTGATCTGATTGATCCAAATCAGCAAAGTCTCTATCTAAGCCCCTCTAGCTAAAGCATATTTTAGCATTTTCTAGACTTGAGATTAGGGTTCAAAGAACAGGTTATACATACAGACCATGACTGAGGTCTAAATTCAAATAATGAATTCTTAGCTGTCACAGAGTTACACAAAGTCAGCGCTGCTTTTTATTTATGCCTATCTTCGAAGTAAAACTTTGCCTTTGAAAGACATATAACCTGCAAGAGGAGGAAGATAAGAAGCAAGAGCTGGTAGATATCATTGATATATTTTGACTAAAGGCTCAGGCATGAACATGCACTGGTCATCCACATGGGAAGCTGGTGTCTCAAAATCAGTAATTTGATGAATGAGGTATGAAGGGGAAGCTGCTTCATCTGTACTTTTATGTGCAATTGTAGCTGTCTCAAGCTTTTCATCTGTACATTATTTTAAACCACAAGCTCTAATAAAGAATTCAGATTATATATGTGTTCAGGAATTCCATTTTAAAAAGACAGACCAAATTTAAACCTCATTTATTGTTTGACTTGAAGAACTGACAAGAGAAAACAACTTAATATAAGTGTATTCAGTGACAAGCATTGTGTTAACATGCAATAATCCATGTTGAAAATATTCATAGTAACACACTTTGCTTCCTTTCCACAGACACAGAAGAACCTTCAGACTAGCATTAAATAGAGACCCTTAAGTTGCAGTAGGATTATAGAGAAGTAAATAATTCCTGCATTATCTGCTTAGATGTAATTTCTTTTATTCTTTAATGTCTTTTAAATTTTATTGGAGTATAGTTGCTTTACAATGTTGTGTTAGTTTCTGCCGTACACCAAAGTGAGTCAGCTTCTGCTTTGTATTTGCATCCCATTTAGGTCACACAGAGCACTGAGTAGGTTTTCCTGTGCTATACACAAGGCTGTCATTAGTTATCTATTTTATACAGAGTATCAATAGGATATATATATATATATATATATATATATATATATATATACAGACACACATATTTATATATAAATCCCAATCTCCCGTTCATCTCACCCACCTTTCCCTCCCTGAATCCCCACATTCGTTCTCTATTTCTGTGTTTCCATCTCCACTTCGCAAATGACTCCATCAGTACCATTTTCTTAATAGGTTCCACATATATGTGTTACAAACAATATTTTTTTTCTTTTTCTGACTTACTTCACTTTGTATGCAGTCTCTATGTCCATCCTTGTCTCTGCAGATAGCACAATTTCATTCCTTTTTATGGCTGAATAATATTGCAGTGTATACATGTACCACATATCCTTTTTCCATTTTTCTGTTGATGGACATTTAGGCTGCTTCCATGTCCTGGGCTATTGTAAATAGTGCTACAATGAACACTGGGGTATATCTGTCTTTTTGAATTATGGTTTTCTTTGGATATGTGCCCAAGAGTGGGATTGCTGGGTCTTTAATTCTGTTATGCATCCTGCAATCCATAGTTATTGCACACTGATTATTTGTATGGTTCTCTATCTACTTCTTGAATAATATTGAGTGGTTTTTCACATCTGACATTCTGTCTTATATTCTGTATCATAAGACATTAAAGGTATTTATTTTCCCCAATATCCAAAGATTTTTATTAAAACCTAGTATACAGCAAATAGTCTTCAGTTATAGAATTAGGCAAATCTATATATAAAAATTATCCTGCACTTAAGAACAGACCCACAATAAGAGAAAAACATGAAATTAAGAGGACTCAAAATCGGAACTAGGAAGAACAACCATAACTGATATAATTTCATATGAACAAAAGAATTTATTAAATGAATGCCTTTCATCAGCAAGCTTCTACAGATATTAGAAAGCAATTATAGTAAAAATAAGTTTAATAAATACACCAATAAAATATAGGCTTCACAGGGGCACATATCCTAATGGACTAAGCTTAGCTGTCATGGCTAAAGTTATTCAGGAAATGAACTTTTTTCTTCATCTCTCAATCTTAGCGATACTGCTAGAAATGTCCAAGCAATAGAATGTAACACAAACAATACAATTTTAGGGGACTAGAAGATACTTATTAGTTTTTTTCACTATTCAACAACTAGAACTGTATAGTCATCTCAGAAGGTATATTTGAAGCTTTCCTTGTCCACACAGCTGTATATGTCTACATATACCAAAACATGCATTTAGCAAGCATTTAGGCATGTTAAAATTATAGATTTGTTTCCTCCCACTAAATTACAAAGTATTTGAAGAAGATACTAAATTTTATTACAGTTTCACTACATTTAACACAGTGTCAAAATACTTATTTAATTAATCAATTAGTTCTTTACATTGCTAATGACTGCATAATACAGTGAGAGTGAAAAAACGCAAGAGGAACAAATACATAACACAGAGAGTAAAACTTACCATGGATACTAAAATATGAGAAGAATGGAGAAACCTAAGAATTTTAACATCTTTGTCTTTATAACTTGGCACATACTTTTGCATTCAACAGTGATTAACTTTCACAGGCAAAGTCTCCATGGAATCACTCATCATTTTGATGAGTTACTAGATGGAATTATTATTTACTCCACTTGTACAGTCAATCAGCAACACTCATTCTTTACCCAAGTCGTAACTCACACATTACCATTTCCACAGCAAACATTAATCAGCAGGTATTCAACTATGGTGCCTGAATACCATGAGCTAAATTGTGTTGAATTATAATACACATTAATACAGTAGATCTCTCCAGAGACTTTTGATATATGGTAGTTGTAATTCTACTTTTACTGATCATACATTAAATTGTATTAAGGTGAGAAACACCCCTTAAATAAATAAATGAGAGCTTACTCCGCTTGAATAATTTCAATTTAGAAATTAATGTGTTAACATGGCCTGTGAGTCACTGCCTGTCTTCTCCAAGTAAACTCTAGTGATGGAGGCAGGCCGTGTTCGCTTTATATTCTACTGCCCTCTGGCTGATAAAACTTGCTGCCAGAATAAGAGATTAGTTAACATTCAACATATGTTAATTAATGTAGTTTATTAAAATGTGTTTTTGTTGCCTTTCTTCATTCTTAGTACATAATTCATTGCTGTAAGGGATATAATAAAACTATTAGGGCTTTCCAAACAGTCATCAAAACCTCACACAGCTGAGTTAGACCTTAAATAGTAGGATTCCTTTATTCACCTCTTGCTGCTTAAAATATTTTTTCTCACTGTGTGGCAAACCATAATTCAAAAGTTTATTATACCAAGTGAATAAGGAGAATTTATTTGCAAAATGTGTGGGAGATTTATCCCGAGAAACTCAATTGAGTATGTTTAAAATACTCAGTTAAATAGACTAAATCTTGTAAATCTCTGAATTAGGGAAAGCTGTTGAAATTAATAATGGGCACACTCAGGCATGCAACAGAACTTTCTTAGTCAATATAGTTCATTCCTTCTACCGAACATGATGTCTAGTACCTGAGTAGGCTGAGAACTTTCTTTTAATGGGCTACTGTGAAGTGTGATGACATATATGTATTCCCACCAGGTGAATTGTTATGGTTAGCAAAAATTAACTGTATTAGCTTCTAATCTTCTTGTATCACTTATGGTAAGCTGGGCAGTTTTTGTGGAAACAACCCTAAAATCTTAGAGCATGTGTACTCAGTTGTGTCTGACTCTTTTGACCCTATGGACTGTAGCCCACCCACCAAGCTCCTCTGTCCATGAGATTTTTCAGGCAAGAATACTGGACTGGGTTTCCATTTACTCCTCCAGGGTATCTTTCCAGTCCAGAGATCAAACCCGCATCTTCTGTGCTTCATGCATTGCAGGAAGATTCAGTACTGCTGAGCCCCTGGGGAAGCCCACAGTCTTAACACAGAAGTCTTTTGCTAACTTATTCAAGGTCAACTGCATGCTGTATGACACTTCAGTCAGCTCTACTCCATCAAAAATCTAGATTCCACCAAGACAGCGCAAGTTGCCATCATGTCATTTGTGTTGTCTTTTCAATATGTGTCTTTGATATTCTTGAGGCAAGGAAAGAGAAGATGTGGAGAACAAATAGAGCTTCTAGGCTTCCCACCGGTGTCTACACAGTTTCTCCCGAAAATCACTGTCCAGAGCTATAGTACCATACAAACTTCTGAGGAGGTTGTGACAAATACAAGGATATTTTGTGCTCATTAAATGTTTCTTCTGTGGGCATTACATCATTTAAACTAATTTGAAGATACATATATTAAATAAGAGTGAAAAAAATGAGGTATAGTTATCAAAACAGAGCCATTTTGAAGCAACTTGATAAAGTTTAATTAATTTTAAAAAGCATACAGCCCAGTTGTATTAGGTAAAATAAATAAATAACTATAAAGAAAAGGCACTAAAATCAAAGTAAGAGATTTTGACTTCTCACTGTGTGCCACTCACTCAGTCCTGTCAGACTCTGCATCCCCATGGACTGTAGCGCACCAGGCTCCTCTGTCCACAGTACTTTCCCATCAAGAATACTCAAGTGGGTGGCCATACTCTCCTCCAGGGGATCTTCCCAACTCAGGGATCAAACGCACATCTTCCGCATCTCTGGCATTGGCAGGTGGATCTTTACCGCTGAACCACCAGGGAAGCCAACTGCTCATTAATTTTCTTTAAGAATCAGATAATAATAATGAAGCACTGCAGTTATTTCTGCAAGTTGTATGAAAAATTAAAAAAAAAAACACAATAAAGCTCAAATAGACTCATATTAAAAGAAAGAGCCTTGATCTTACATTATATTTATAAATGAGCATTATTTAAGATAAAATGTTTATCTCAGGTACATATACCATAAATTAAAGAATAGTGAGATGATGTTTGGTTGAATGTGTTACTTCTATGTGACTTTAGCCAAGTTATTTAATGTTCCCACCACTCAATTCTTTATCTATAAAATAGATTAGAAATATTATGTACACATCTCTCAGAGTCATAAGGAGTAAAGGGGAAAATATATGAAAAGTTCTTATAGTACATAAATATCACTGAATTCATGTTAGCTATACTTAGTATCATCACAGTTTTAACTGACTTATTTAATTAACCATGGCTTTTCCAGTAGTCATATACAAACATAAGAGGTGGACAATAAAGAAGGCTGAGTCCTGAAGAATTGATGCTTTTGACCTGTGGTGCTGGAGAAGGCTCTTGAGAGTCCCTTGGACAGCACAGAGATCAAACCAGTCAATCCTAAAAGAAATTAACCCTGAATATTCCCTGAAAGTACTAATGCTCCAATATTTAGGTCACCTGATGTGAAGAATCAGCTCACTGGAAAATACTCTGATGCTGGGAAAGATTGAAGGCAAAAGGAGAATGGGTGACAGAGGATGAGATGGTTGGATGGCATCAATAACTCAATGGACATGAATCTGAGCAAACTCCAGGAGACAGTGAAGGACAGGGAAGCCTGACATGCTGTAGTTCAAGGAGTTGTAAAGTGTCTGTAAGACTCGACTTAGTTTATGAACAATTTAATTAACAAGCCAAATTCTAATGTGATTTCCATTGGAGAATAAACCTTTTATTTCTAAAGTTTAAATTGTATTTAGCTTTATTGCATTTCGGTATATGTACTTTGAAAGTTAACAACCTTATAGACATCTTAAATTTTAATAAATTTAGGATTTTAACGCATGTATATGGAATCTGGGATGGTCCTGATGAATCTGTTTGCAGAGGAGCAGTGGAGGTGCAGACACAGAGAACAGACTTATGGACAAGCGCCAGGGAGAAGAGGGAGAGAGTGGGAGTAGCATGGATCTAGCATATGTGAATAGATAGCCAACGGGAATTTGCTCTAAGACTCACGGAACTCAAACAGGGTTCATAATAACCTAGAGAAGTGGGAATGGGCAGGATGTGGGAGGGAGATTCAAGAGGGAGGGAACATATGTACACCTATGGCTAATTCATGTTGATGCATGACAGAAATCAAACCAATATGGTAAACCAATCATCAATCACTTTAAAATAAATAAATATTTTAAAAAATCTAACTTGAAAAAATAAATTCAGTTTCTTTTTAAAATATAGTTTCCAAAGAAATTTAACCTTTAAATTTTAAATAATTTAGTAACTTCTTTAGCATCTTGTTTTTAAAAGAAAGCTAATGTTTGAATTCCAAGCAAGGGAAGTCATCTGCAGTCAGGTTTTATTTCAACTCTAAAAACTGACTAACATACCTAAAAGCATACAGTCAAACACTATTTTCAAGCCATCTGTTACCATTTGTAAAGCATTTGACTGTCCGTAGTGAATATACCTAAAGAGATTAAACAAGACTTTAAAATAATAATTTGGAAATTTAAATGATTGTACATTCTTAATAGTGCCATATTTTTAGTTGTTTATTTTTGAGTGATCTAGTTTTTTTTTTTTTTTTTTAAATCTTAACACTGGAATTTAAAAAACACACAATACCTTGCCGTGATATACTCTATTACATGTTTAAAATAAATTCACATGTTGACATTTATAATGAATAGATCTCATTAACCTATATTACCACCAAAAGGTATGTAAACATACAATTTATTTTTTTAAATGGACTTGCATACGTAAAATTCTCCTTAAATAAATGCCCAGAAGGATTTATATTTTAAATAAAATACAATATTACTTTCCTTTCAGCTTTGAGTTCTTTTTTGTTTTCCTTTTTCAAGCTATGAGTGCAAAAATATGTTAAAAAACCACTTTTGTAAACAGTTAGAACAAAAATTGAAAAGGCACAAAATATTCAGATTTTAATTTGCTTTTCTCTTCTTTTAGCCAAATTACATGAAATGATAATCGTTAAAGTAATTTGGCAATGACCTTGTGTCTTCCAGTGCACTCCCTTTTATCAAGGAAACCAATCTACCAATTTCTCTCCATTCTATTCAAATGCAGATATTAATCAATCAAGCCAATTTCAACATATTCAAATTCTACCTAGAATGAAGATCATTTGAATTTCAAATAGGATTTGGAATACACATTCAAAAAAGTTGAATTTATTTTGATCTCAACAGATTCTTGGGTCAGGATCAAACATCCTGCCAGGAAGAGATAAAACCTTCCGCTCCATTTCTTTGATAGAAATCTCTCTCTCTCTCTCTTTTTTTTTTTTTTTTTGTAGAGTGAGAGGAAATATTCACTTCTGAGAGAGAATGAATATTCAACCAAGATCAATAGCCTCTCAGTGCTTGGAGTTTGTAGTTGCAAATTCATAGCCTCTTATAACTTTGATGGGAAATTTTGAACTGGAAATATCACACTGTGATTTTATAATCCAACAAAAGAAACATGTTTGCAAGTAAACGACTTAAGCATCACCTTCAGGAGAACTTGTTGGACATGGATTGTAGGGCCAGATAGATTTAAACAGAGCAGCTGCTGCCTGCGTGGGATTCCCCTTGGTCCTGTGGATAGATCTGTTCCCAATGGTTAAGAGAGTTTGTTTTTATTGTTTCTGAGAAGCATAGCAGTCTGGTCACAGGTGTGAGAGACAGTTTTTGTTTTTGTTTTTTAAAGAGAAGAAATACCTAAATTTTGACTGACATTTAGGTTACATTTAGGGAGCATCTCTCATAAGACACAAATGCATAGTAAGTCCAAGTGAAAGTGAAGTGAAAGTCACTCAGTCCTATCTGATTCTTTGCGACCCCGTGGACTGTAGCCCACCAGACTCCTCTGTCTATGGAATTCTCCAGGCAAGAATACCGGAGTGGGTTTCCATGTATTCCTCCAAGGGATCTTCCTGAACTATTAATCGAATCCAGGTCTCCTGCATCGCTGGCAGATTCTTTACCATCTGAGTCACCAAGGGAAGCCTGAAAGTTTAATAAAAGACTTATTATTAAGCCATATACTGCATTGATTTGGTACTTTGGGGAATCTGATATACTCCTTTAACGTTGCTTTCAGAATAAACAGGAAGTACAGCAGGTCCGATGAGTAAAACATTTCCATTTTACACTCACACATTCTGACTATGCAAAACGTTTACCTCTGGTAACAACTGGCTCCTTTGCAGTTCCTATGGAAGTATTTATTTCTCATTCCATGACTTTTCATTTCAACTGAAGACTATATATTATTCAGATCCAGTATTGGATTCATTATCTGTGACTATCTCTATCTCCATGGAGTATTATAAAATTTTGTGTATCAAAATAATTTGATCCTCCTCTTACTGTCCATTTTGATGACATTTCGGAGTCCATAATCTAGCCATTTTTAAATATAAAAAAAATAGCTGAAACACAAAAAGGAGACCATAATTAGAGAAAGGCATAAATTTGCTCCTTTATTGAAAGGTGTTAGCAGATGTATAAATTTATATACTGCAAAGATTACAAGCATAAATATTTTAACAATAAAAAACATGAACTCTCATAAACTCACAGGGTTTTCCAGGTGGTACTAGTGGTAAAGAATCCACCTGAATGCAGGAGACACAAAAGATGGGGATTTGATCCCTGGGTCAGGAAGATCTCCTGGAGTAGGAAATAGCAACCCACTCCA
This sequence comes from Oryx dammah, assembly GCF_014754425.2. Lineage (NCBI taxonomy): Eukaryota > Metazoa > Chordata > Mammalia > Artiodactyla > Bovidae > Oryx > Oryx dammah. Next base: position 11,687,714 of record NW_024070204.1, read on the forward strand.
GTATTCTTGTCTGGAAAATTCCATGCACAGAGGAGCCTGGCAGGCTATAGACCATGGGGTCATAAAGAGTCAGATATGACTGAGTATACTGCAACAAAAATCACAACAAACACAAATGCACAAAAATAAGTCACTAGCAATTGTTCATATTATATATTGTAATATAGACTTACTTAAAAATTAGAGGCAAAATTTTCACAGAATTATAGCTATCAGAACCCTCACTGGTTGAAGCTGTCTCATGAAAACCATATGCTGATAAATACTGTGATAAGCCTATATATATCACGTTTATGTTGATACCTCACTTTGGTGTGATGATTGCTGGGATCCTACTCAACTCTGCTCTCACATCATCAGATCTATCTTAAGTTGTACTGCTTCTCCCTGCCTGAAATTTGCTTTGACTTTGACAAAGTTAAGTAATTAATGAAAATCTTGTTTCTTCCTCTCTGGATACTGGGAACATTACATATAATGCGGAGAGCAGACTAGAAGCATTATGTTTATTCTAAGGCAGGGTCAACATACTCGGAAAGTCAAAATATTGAAATAAACAGTGCTTCCTCAATATTCTGATTTCCAAGTTCCTTCTATTTGCAAGACAGTCGGATGAAATTTATGTTTTGAAATATTTCGTTTTCTGACATTTTGTGTTCTTAAAAGTTCTTAAAATTTTTTAGTATTTGTAAAATATAGGAAGTAATGCATAATAGTCAATATCAATACTCCATTATATTTGATTGTAAATGAATTATAAGAAACCATAATCATTTCAGAAGAAAATGGTAATAATTACAGACTCTTCAGAGTTTAGAAAAGATAATGTGGGAAAGAAGGACTGGTAGTGATTTAAAGAAAGAAAGCAAGCTTCTGATGATGAAAGAAAATGTATATAAAACCAGAGCCCAATGATACTTTTAGTGAATCAAATTATTTGGTATGACTGGAGGATTTAATTTCATTTTGCAGAAAGACCAGGTAATTTTCTCTCTCATTTAATGTTTTTGACCATTTTTATTTTTTCTGTTTACTTGTCATTGAGGCACAAGGTAGTGAAAGGTACATTTCTGTACACTGCAAAATTGGAAGAAAAAAAATATGGCCCTATTTACCTGTGACTATGATATTTTAGATTAGAAACAAATATAATGACCACTAGGAAAGTTGTATAACAATTTTTAGAGAAAGTTATCAATCCAGTCATTAGCAAACTTAAATACTAGGCAAATCTAAGTTCTTAGGTAAATCTTTGAAAGAAATCAAACGAGAAACTTAAAAATCTCTTCTGAACCCTCCAAAATATTACTAATTGACTCAGAGAATCATCCCAGGAAAAAAAAATTAAAATGCTTATCAGGTCCAAACTTTAAGAGTTCCTTTTGACTCTTTTAAACTTGTTACACTTCCCTCCATTCCTCCCTGATGTATGCCAATTTGCACTGTCCCACAAAAACTAAAACATCATAATCACAGATAAAGGCAACATACAGTAGGTTGTGATGGTATTGGTGCTGTGATTTTTAATCTTAAATTTGGAAAACCAGCAGTCTTTCTGCCAATAGACCAAAAATGATTTACAGAAGGTTCGGAATTAGAAAGCTTAAAGTAAACAAGTGAAGAAGTGTCCTGGATTCTCTACCTCTTGTTTGACCAACAATTCTTTAAATATTAAAAGCAATATTTAGTCTCACTATGTTACACAAAATATCTTTGTTTGACTTAGATTGTTGTGTAAGATAAAATTGTGAACACTCTCAGAACATTTTTGCTATGTGTGAAACCAGCTTCTGTTAAGGGGAAATGAGCACAAAACCAAATCTGTTCTTTTCATCAAAGTCTACCCAGTAGCTGACCTCATCACAGTCAGACCAAAGTATCAGTCAATATTTATCTACTCATGTATGCTATGTTGCTTCAGTCCTGTCTGACTCTTTGCAACGCCCTGGACTGTAGCCCACCAGGCTCCTCTGACCATGGGATTCCCCAGGTAAGAATAGTAGAGTAGGTTACCATGCCCTCCTCCAGGGGATGTTCCCAATCCAGAGATCGAACTTGCATCTCTTATGCCTCCTGCATTGGCAAGTGGGTTCTTTACCACTAGTGCCACCTGGGAGCCACAAATCCTATTTGTAAAACATTCCCAATTTCTTCTGGAAATTGTACTTTGGCAATTTTAGCCCTCAAATCTTTGGCTTTGCTTTATTTTCCTATAAGCTGTTAAGGGCTAGACAGATGCTTTCAGTAGCAATTTTTTTTCTTTCATAAATGAAAATACCAAAGATTGTAATAATATTTTTGAGAGCAGACAATCTTCTTTTAGTTCATTTGAAAATAATACAATATGCATCAAAATGGACAGGTCAATAAGCATGCGGGACTGCCTGCACAGAGAATTGTGAGTTCTGACTTAGCTTCAAATGCTTTGAATAGTTGTATCCCATTTTATTAACACCAAAATTCATCTTGCTTCAGTAATTTTACATTTTGCTTTCTAATTCCAGCTTTGGAGGCCTTGAATAAACTAAGATCCTGCTCATTCACAGACAGTGTTACTTTTATATGCATTTCCTACATAAGCTTGAAGGATAAATTCAACACCTTAGCATATAAGAGTCAACAGTGTTCAACCACCTCTTCAATGCTGTTTATAGTCTTAAGAACATTGCCTAAGGTGTTGGAAATCCATTTTGAAGAGGAGAAATTGTCAAACCAAATAGGTTTTCATAAAAAAAAGTAGCCAACAAGAAAAGTAAAGGTGACTACTTAAACCACCTACAGTATGAACTTACGCCCTTTGGAGAATTTAAATGTTTGACAATACCTATCTTCAGCAACATATGACCAGAAAGTTAGTACGGAGTGAATTTGTCAAATGACATGAAAGATGCTCAGTGGTTGTTGAATTTCAAGAAAAAGGAGTAGGAGGAGAAGCAGTGGAAGTAAGAGGAAGGGGAAGACGAAAAAGAAGAAAATGGTATCTTCACCTGCCTGTACTTAAAACCCTGACTTTTAGTTGCCATTCCCTGTTGACTCTCTCTCCACTGCTGTAGGATGTCTGGCCCACACTTCAGAGGACTTCTCTAATTTGGTACCAGGGCTTCCCTGCTGGCTCAGCGGTAAAGAATCTGCCTGCAACGCAGGAGATATGGGCTCGATCCCTGAGTCGGAAAGATACCTTGGAGAAGGAAATGGAAAACTACCCCAGTGTTTTTGCCTGGAGAATCCCATGAACATAGGAGCCTGGAGGACTACAATCCATGAGGTTGCAAGAGTTGGACACGACCGAGCAACTAAGCAGCAGCAACAGCATCCTTCCCACATTGCTCACCAGAACTCTCTCCCTTTGTTGACAGTGTTGACTGATTACCTCTTTAACTGAGACACCCAACTTCTACCCTCTGTGATAACAAACCTTTGTGGGTTCCCTCCTACCTATAGGCTGCAGAGTCTCAGCATCCTTGTGACAGGGTATTTATGTTTTTCATTTCTTTTTGAAGTAAACAGCAAGTGCCAGGTACATCAAATCTATCAAATCAACATTATACTAGAAAAGTAACTTAGAGAGATGGATAAACCCAAACATATTTCATAGGGATTTTAAAGCTATCAAATATTATATGTAGTCACTCTAATGCATATCTTATATTCAATTAAGTCTGTGAGTTTCAAAAATTTCAGTGAAAATAATTAACATTTTTTACAGTGCTACATAATTTACCTGGCATTTTCTCAACCACTTTTTCACTATACACTTGTAAATGCTAAATACTAAAGTGACTGTTTACATTTCCTTACCAAAGTAAATAAAGTTTGCATATTAAAAAAGGAGTCTCAGAAAGATTAAGTTACTAGTGCTAGTTTAAGTATCTTCAACACTTGTAAGAGTTGAGTCAAATGATCTTAGCTGATATAATGTCTATAAATAGGAAAACAGAAGATCAAATTTCATTATTGGTAGCACATAAAAACTAAAACTTTCAAGAGCTACGATTTAAGACCTAATAATGTTATAATTCCGTATTAACAAAGCATTTTCAAATTGATTTATTTTTCTTAAAGATTCCAAAATATTAGCTTTCTGAAAAATGTTGTCTAGTAAATATGTTAGAGAAAAACATTGTATCTATTGCACTTGTGATAAAGTATGTTAATTGTATGTATCCTTTCTATGGTATGATGAAAACAGAAACTTATTGCTGTGATCTTCTTTCCATAAATCATGTATTACTAGTTTAACCTTGGGAAAAGCATCAGACCTATCCCAATTGAAAGATCCTCTACATATCCGTCTATTGCTCCTCAAAATTGTCAAGATCGTTAAAAGCAAGGAGAGTCTGAGAAACTATTTCAACTAAAAGGAGTTTAGGAAGTCAGGTAAACTAACCACAATATGGTATCCTGAATGGGATTCTGTAACAAAAACATAAATAAATAAATAACTGTAAGATGTCAATATCGCATTCATTAATTGCAACACCTGACTAAAGATGTTAATACCAGGGAAAACTGAGTTTGAGGCATGTGGAAACCCTATACTTTCTTTGCAGTGTTTCTGCTAATCTAGAATTGATTTAAAATAAACATTTTACTGAAAAAGAAGCACTTAAGCATACACGTACTTTTTCCAAGTAGACTGACAGTATAAATTTCTACAAATAATCTATATGAGAATGTTAATAGTGGCTTTATTTGTAAATGTTACACATCCAAAAAATCTGAATGACACTTCAGGTTGGAAATCAATAAACAGGTAATTCCATTGTGAAACAGTAAGAAATGTGCTATTGATAAACCAACAATGTGAATGAAGCACAAATGCGTTATGCTTATGGAAAGAAGACAGATTTGAAAGGCTACCTAATGTTTTTCCATTTACTTGACATTCTTGCAAATACAGAATTGTCAGGACATATAACAGATCACTGGTTGCCAAGAGATGGGAGATGAGTATTTTGCAAATATAAAGCTAGGGAAAATGTTTGGTTATTGGAACTGCTCTTTACTTTGATTTGTAGTATAGTGATTATATAACTGATACATTTTTTAACTCACAGAATGATTTACTACAAGGGATGAATTTTATTGTATATAAATTATACCTGAACAACAGTAACAAAAAAAGAAAAACATTGTGGGTCAATATAATGTGTCAACTTAGGCATTATGATATAAAAGTAATGTCTGGAATCATAACATGAAAAGGGTAAAGTACTGTTAGTCAAATCTTTAGGCAGCCTTAACAATGGAAAAATGGGCTTCCTAGGTGGTAGTAGTGGTAAAGATTTCACCTTCCAATACAGGAGACTCAAGAGATGCAGCTTCAATCCCTGGGTTGGGAATATCCTGAGGAGTAGGAAATGGCAACTCACTCCAGTATTCTTGCCTAGAAAATTTCCATGGACAGAGGAGCCTGGAGGGCTAGAGTCCATGGGGTTGCAAAGAGTCAGACATGACTGAACGACTGAACACTCACCCATGCCATAAAAGAAAACGGCCATGACAACTGTGGGCCAGTTTATCAATAGGGGAAAATTTGGGGAATGATTTTAAATTGGAGCCATTATCATGGGAAGAATAAATATCTGATATATATTGGGCAAACTGCTTCCATGAGTCTTAAGGATCAGAGTGTGGTTGTGAGGTTATTCGAAAAGACATCAAATTACACTTTTACATCAATTCTGAGAACTAAGCATTAGAAAAAGAAGCAGTAAGAATGGAGAGTCACACCATATTTCATAGTTATCCACAAAATAATAACCTTGTTCATGTAAAAGATAAAGCACCTCATTTTGACTTTCTGTATAAAGCTACTTTGCCAGAAAAATGAGTAGTTCTTCTTAAAATTTTCTATTAAAATCTACATGAATATTTCCCAATTCAATATTATATTGCAATTTATTTACAAGCACTTGTGAAATATTTTCCTATCATGAGCAGAAGAATAAATAATCTTTGTTGATTTAAAGAAACAACCAGAGCCCCTGAAAATGAAGATAGCAATCAAGGTATAACATATTTAATAATGCCTCATTGATGTATGCAAGTCAAAATAGCATGAAGAATAAAATTACATTCTCATCAGTCAAGGAAGAATAATCTCAAAGTATTATTTGATTTAAAAGAAGTTTAAAATGGTAGTAGTCTTGTATCACTGATGCTAAAAGCTGAAGCTCCAATACTTTGGCTACTTGATGCAAAGAGTCAGCTCATTGGAAAAGAGCCTGATGCTGGGAAAGATTGAAGGTTGGAGGAGAAGGGGACGACAGAGGACAAGATAGTCGGTTGGCATCACCGACTAAATTGACATGAGTTTGCGCAAATTCCATGAAATAGTGAGTAACAGGGAAACCTGGTATGATGCAGTCCATGGGGTTGCAAAGAGTCGGATATGACTAAGCAACTGAACAACAGACTTACAGAGCTCATTAGGTTACAAAACCTGCTCTAAAGGAATGTGAACTCAGGTATTGAGAAAAAAAAAAAAAAAGTCAAACTACTGGCCCTAAGATATTAATGATATATCAGCCCAGCTAATACTGGGTTCTTGGTTTTCCCCAAGCCACAGAAATTGACTAAGGCTTCCCAGGTGGCTCAGTGAGTATAGAATCCATTTACAGTGCAGGAGATGCGGGACATTCAGGTTTGATCTCTAGGTCGGGAAGATCCCCTGGAGCAGGTCACGGCAACCCACGCCAGTATTCTTGCCTGGGAAATTCCATGGACAAAGGAGCCTGGCAGGCTACAGTCTATAGGGTCACCAAGAGTCGGACATGACTGAAACGAATGAGTGTAGCATGTAGCACAGATGCCAGAGGAGAAATTCGGGCAAGGTTTTATAGGGACCCTGCTGCAGCAAGAGGGAGCAAGAACAAACAAGTTTCCCTTACTTGTTTCTTGGCTTCTTGGAGGTGGGAAAGGCAAGCATGTTCCTTATATGGGGTAAGGGTAAGGGCATGTACAAGGGTTGAATCAGAGGGGTGGCTTAGATGTTTTCCCCACCCATCTGGTGGTGTTGAGTGCAGGAGGCATACTCAGTACCCTACTTTTGTTTCCAACACCCTGTGTTTGTTCTATGCTCTTCCAAAGCAGCTGTTGGGTTTTCTGGTATCTTTGTCCAGAATTTAACCCAATTGCAGCATGCACCCAGTTACTTTCAGCTCCACATAATTTCTTTGTGTTCTGTTGCTAAAGGAGAGATGTGTCCAGGTGCAAGAACTGCAGCACTGCAGCAAAGGGCCCCAGATCACAGTCTGTCTCACACCCTCTTATAGAAGCAATAATTTATTAAATATAAATATAAAAACTTTGATTATAACTGGAATATAAAAAAAATATTTAAAAGTTAAATTGAAATTAATGAAAAGAAGCGAAAGTAACTAGAACTGGAATGAGAAACTGCTAATTGACTGGTTTTCATCCAGTAGTAATTCATGTGTAGCAAGTTAAAGCATCTTATCATCAAGTAGTATATTAGTGTGCCCGACATTTATTATGAATTATATATAGTTTGTCCCAATTAATCTCTAAGTTAATAAAATAAGGTAAGTTCTCTATCATTATCCAAGCTTTACAGTTGGGAATATCAGTCTGCTATGTCTTTCCTTGGGTCCTGATATCCGAAAATCTCAAAATCTATGCTGTTTGGTCCTTCATGGTTTAGATCACTTTGCATCCAGAAAAACTTGTACTAAACTGGTGTGTGGAATCCAGTGGAGATTATAACTCTAATTGATTTAGTATAGTCAGTGTTAGATGTGATTCAATTTCCATCTTGTTTTCTATTTCATTAAACTTTTATTTAGCTCTACATTGTCTGAAATGACAGCATAGAATAGTGACTGAAATAGGACAGTTTCTTGCATTGGTCTGCTCCGGTTCACAAATGTAAATCATAGAGACCTACCTTATAAGAGCTTAAATGTTAACACACACACATGTCCTATTTCTACATATGTAGTCCTGATTTATTTGGATTAATTTTGCTACTATTTCCTTATAACACCTGGAGCTAGATGCTTTGATCATCAATTTTCACCTTTTCTTCTTCTCTAGTTTAATAATTTAAGACAATAAATTTCCATCTAAGTCTCACCTTAGCTGCATGCTACAAGTTTTCACAAGAGCAATTTTGGCCTTGATGTCCCAAAATTTTCTAATCACACTGTAATTCTGTATTTATCCAGGAGTTATTGATCATTGGCTTACTTTTTCCTGAATTTTAAAACACATTATTTCCCAAGTTCTTTTTTCTTTTTGTTTTATAAGCTAGATGTATTGTAATCACAGAATATTTTACTCCTTAAAAATATCTGAGACTTGCTTTTAAGTCCTAGGATGTGATCAGTTCTAACTATGCTTAAGGTGTATGTTTATTTAATATATCTGGCTTGTATACTGGTTTATTTGAACTTTTTAACCATGATGGTGTGGTCACTTACCTAGAGCCATACATCTTGGAGTGTGAAGTCAAGCGGGCCTTAGGATGCTTCACTATGAATAAAGCTAGTGAAAGTGATGGAATTCCAGCTGAGCTATTTCAAATCTTAAAAGATGATGCTCTTAAAGTGCCACACTCAATATACCAGCAAATTTGGAAAATTAAGCAGCTACAGGACTTTCTCCTCTCTGTGCCAAGGATCAGACCAAAGAAAAGGTGAGCACCGGTCAGATATTTAGCAAATTTTCCAGCGGGCTATGAAGGGGATTCCTTGGCACATTTTTCCCACTGCTTTTTCCTCCTGTCCTTCAGTTCTCTACCGGGACCCAAGCCCGGCCAAAACTAATAAAGCTCAGGCTCTGAGGTCTCATTACAAAAATTCATTGAGAGTCAAAGCAGTAGATAAGAGGTAGACTTGTTAAGATTCAGAAAAAAGTGCTGCACTCTACAGGGTACTGGCCATGGAATGCGGCCTGGCTAGGTTTTGCAAGCTGGGTAAATTCATATGTTAATGAGTGGGAGGATCATCCCAGCCATTGGGGAACCACCCACTCCTCCATCTTTTTCACAGTGTCTTGGAGCTGTCCTGCCACCTCTGGGTGTGTCTGTTGGCTTATAGATTGGAGATCAAGGTTTACTTGAATTTGACTTGTCATCTTGGACCCAATTGATTTTAATTGGTTTACATTATACCCCTGTGCTATGTCATTCTTTCAAAGGTTGTGCTCTGCCCTCTTCCCTACTGTTTCATGATCTTTTCCTGAGCCCCATCCAGACCCACAAGGTTGCCTCTACCATCTTCTGGAGAGACAACCAGAAAATAGCTGGCCTTGGAGGAGAAATACTCTATAACATCCAACCCCCTAATCCTACCCAGTACTGGTCACACTGGAGATCTTGGGGATGCCCAACTCCAGTCCAGGGGTCCCAGGAGGTCATCACGCCTCGACCTGCCCAGGGACCCAATTATCGGGAGGCCGTCACACCTTGGCCTGCCCGGGGATTCAATCTCTAGGAGGCTGTCACGCCTCAGCCTGCCTGGAGATCTGCACCCTGACCCGGGGACACCTGGCTCTCAGGTTGCAACAGTTCTCAGTAGGATAGGGCTTCCCTGGTGGTGCAGAGGTTAAAGCATCTGCCTGCAATATGAGAGAACTGGGTTCGATCCCTGGGTCAGGAAGATCCCCTGGAGAAGAAAATGGCAACCCACTCCAGTGTTCTTGCCTGGAGAATCCCATGGACGGAGGAGCTTGGTGGGCTGCAGTCCATGGATTGCAAAGAGTTGGACACAACTGAGTGACATGACTTCACTTCACTTCACAGGACTGGAAAAGATCAGCTTTCATTCCAATCCAAAAGAAATTAAGTGCCAAAAAATGTTAAAACTATAGCACAATTCCACTCATCTCACTGGCTAGTAAAGTAATACTAAAAATTCTCTAAGTTAGACTTCAACAGTACATGAACCAAGAACTTCCAGATGTTCAAACTGAATTTAGAAAAGGCAGAGGAGCCAGAGATCAAATTGCCAACTTCTGTTGGATCATGGAAAAATCAAGAGAATTTCAGAAAAGCATCTACTTCTGCTTCATTGACTATAATAAAGCCTTTGACTGTGTGGATCACAACAAACTGTGGAAAATTCTTAAAGAGATGGGAATACCAGACCATCTTACATGCCTCCTGAGAAATATGTGCGCAATCAAGAACCAACACTTAGATCCATATATGGAACAGCAAACTGGTTCCAAATTGGGAAAGGAGTATTTTAAGGCTATATATTGTTATCCTGTTTATTTAACTTGCATGCAGAGTACATCATGTGAAATGTCAGGCTGGATGAAGCCCAAGCTGGAATCAAGATTGCAAGGAGAAATATCAATAACCTCAGATATGCAGGTGACAGAACCCTTATGGCAGAAGGTAAAGAGAAACTAAAGAGCCTCTTGATAAAAGTGAAAGAGGAGAGTGAAAAAGCTAGCTTCAAACTCAACATTCAAAAATCTGATGGCATCTGGTCCCATCACTTCATGGCAAATAGATGGAAACAGTGGAAACAATGGAAACAGTGACAGACTTCATTTTCTTGTGTTCAAAAATCACTGCAGATAGTGACTGAAGCCATGAAATTAAAAGACACTTGCTCCTTGGAATAAAGATATGAAAAACCTAGGCATCATACTGAAAAGCAGAGACATTACTTTGCTGACAAAGGTCCATAAGGCTATGGTTTTTCCAGTAGTCATGTATGGATATGAGATTTGGACTATAAAGAAAGCTGAGTGCTGAAGAATTAATGCTTTTGAACTGTGGTGTTGGATAAAACTCTTAAGAACACTTGGACTGCAAGGAGATCAAACTAGTCAGTCCTAAAGGAAATAAATCCTGAATATTCATTGAAAGTACTGATGCTAAACTGAAGCTGAGTTTATTTTGGCCACCTGATGAAAAGCTGACTCATCATCAGAAAAGACACTAATGCTGGGAAAGATTGAAGGCAGGAGGAGAAGGGGATAACAGAGGATGAGATAGTTGGATGGCATCAGCGACTTGATGGACATGAGTTTAAGTAAGCTCCAAGAGCTGGTGAAGGACAAGGAAGCCTGATGTGTTGCAGTCCATGGGGTTGCAAAGTGTCAGACACTCCTGGGTGACTGAACAAAAACAATGATTCTACTGATATTTTCAGTCTCCTTTTTTTCTACCAGTTATTAAGAAGTCGAATGTCATTTCTTTCATCTTGGGATATTCTTAACTCAGGAAATGTACCAGCATCTCCTGCACTGGCAGGCAGATTCTTTACCACTATGCCACCTGGGAAGCCCTTATTATTAAGAGAGTAAGTCAAAATTCCCTCACTGTGATGGTGATTCATCAATTTACTTGTTTTCATAAATTTTGTTATATATAGGTAAGCTATGTTCTTAAGTAAGAACTTGCTATATGTGTCTCATGAAATGAAACCTATTGTACACTGAACATCTCCAGTGATGAGTGATGTTTTTGTGCCCCAAAAGTCACTTTTTGTCATAGTTTTATCAACATTCTTTTGGTGTAAAATTGATCAGTATTTTCCCTGTATTTTTTTCAATTTATCCATTAGATTCACCAACATTTTCTTGTTCCCCCACTCAATTTTCTTTTTTCATTTTAGGCACCCCATATAAGATCAGTTTCATTTCTGCATTAAGTGAATTACTTTAATTTTGCCCTAAACAATAGAATGGGAAAGACTATAGAATGTGAAGTCAAGAGAGCCTAGGAAGCATCACTGTGAAGAAAGCTAGTGAAGCTGATGGAATTCCAGTTGAGCTATTTCAAATCCTGAAAGATGATGCTGTGAAAGTGCTTCACTCAATATGCCAGCAAATTTGGAAAACTCAGCAGTGGCCACAGGACTGGCAAAAGTCAATTTTCATTCCAATCCCAAACAAAGGAAATGCCAAAAAATGCTCAAACCACTGCACAATTACACTCATCTTACACGCTGGCAAAGTAATGCTCAAAATTCTCCAAGCCAGACTTCAACAGTACATGAACCATGAAGTTTCAGATGTTCAAGCTGGATTTAGAAAAGGCAAAGGAACCAAAGATCAAATTGCCCACATCCCTTGGATTATCGAAAAGGCAAGAGACTTCCAGAAAAACATTTATTTCTGCTTTATTGACTATGCCAAAGCCTTTGGTTTTGTGGATCACAACAAACTCTGGAAAATTCTTCAAGATAAAGGGAATACCAGACCATCTGACCTACCTTTTGAGAAATCTGTATGCAAGTCAAGAAGCAGCAGTTAGAACTGGACGTGGAACAGACTGGTTCCAAATTGGGAAAGGAGTACATCAAGTCTGTACATTGTCATCCTGCTTGTTTAACTTAAATGCAGAGTACATAATGAGAAATGGTGGACTGGATAAAGCACAAGCTGAAATCAAGATCACATGGAGAAATATCAATAACCTCAGATATGTAGATGACACACACTTACAGCAGAATATGAAGAACTAAAGATCCTCTTGATGAAAGTGAAAGAGGAGAGTGAAAAAGCTTAAAACTCAACATTCAGAAAACTAAGATCATGACATCTGGTCCCATCACTTCATGGCAAATAGATAGGGAAACAATGGAAACAGTGACAGACTTAATTTTTTTGAGCTCCAAAATCATGGTAGATTAGACTGCAGCCATGAAATTAAAAGATGCTTGCTCCTTGGAAGAAAAGTTATCACCAACCTAGACAGCATATTAAAAAGCAGAGACATTACTTTGCCAACAAAAGTCTGTCTAGTCAAAGCTAATGCTTTTCCAGTAGTCATATATGGATGTGAGAGTTGGACTATAAAGAAAGCTGAGCATCAAAAAATTGATGCTTTTGAACTATGATGTTGGAGAAGACTCTTGAGAGTCCCTTGGACAGCAAGGAGACCCAAACAGTCCATCCTAAAGGAGATCAGTCCTGAATGTACATTGGAAGGATTGATGCTGAAGCAAATTCCAATACTTTGTCCACTTGATGTAATGAAGTGACTTACTGGAAAAGACCCTGATGTTGGGAAAGATTGAAGATTGGAAGGAGAAGGGAACTACAGAGGATGAGCTGGTTGGATGGCATCACTGACTCAATGGACATGAGTTTGAGCAAGCTTCAGGAGTTGGTGATGGACAGGGGAGCCTAGCATGCTGCAGTGTATGGGGTTGTAAAGAGTCGGATATGACTGAACCACTGAACCGAACTGAGAGAGTGCCTTGTGGTGGTAAACACTTAAAGCTTTTTTATGTCTGAAAATGTGTTTATATTGTTTTCATTTGCATTAATATTTTCAGTTGATATACAGCTCTGAGTTCTGCTTTTTCCCTTCTCTAAGCACGGTATGACATTTTTCTCGCTGTTTTGTTGTTGTTGAGAAACCGTTCCTTGTGTGGTTCCGCTGTCAGGATATTACTTATGCCTTTGAAAATAGTCTGTCTTCTGGTGATAGATGCTTTAAGAGTTTAGTTCTCTCAGTGCTGATCTGAATTTTACTTGACATATATTTAGGAGAAGTATTCTGTTTACTTGTCTTGCTTGCTCTTCTTGGGTTCCCCAAAGTGTGTATACTGGTTTATATGATCAGTTATGGAAAAGTCTGTCACTTCTTCTAACTGTGCCTCTTCCCCACTATCCATTTGTTTGAAAACATTGGTTATATAAGCTATATTTCTTATTTTAGCTTTCAATTTTCTTGATTTTTTAAAACTTGTGATCCCATTGTATTGTATTCTGTATAATTTCTTTAGATTTATCTTTAAACTCATTAACATCATTTTCAGATGTTCCTCATCTTCTATTAAACCTGTACAATCACTGATTTCTTTCTTTCTCTTGAGTTTCCTTTCCACTTGTTTTATATAGGTCTTGCCATAAACATACTTTCAATTACTTTTATTTTTTAAGTATTTTATATAATTTTATTTCATTTAGTAATTTCAGTATCTGATTTGTTACGGACCTCGTTCTGTTTTCTACTTTATCTGCTGGTTCTGAATAATACCATTTACTTTTTATCTTTTGTGTTTTGTGATTGTTCACTTAGTATATTCATAGAAGTTTTCCATGGGAATTCTTTGAACCAGGTTTCAAATTGAGTTTCTGCAGAGAATTTTACTTTTTTATTTCTACCAGGCATTTATCAGTATTACTCGGCACATTTTAAACTAAATATTGGATTTCAGGTATTTTATATTAACCAAGTTGTAGGAATTTATAATTGAAAACTTGCAAAACCATTTGGGATTATGTGCTTTCAAGATTTTTCTTTTTCTTCATCACTCAGGAGCAAAATTATTATGAATCATTGGATGAAGGATAAGACAAGTAGGTCTAGTTTATCATTTTCCCTTAGTATAATTATGTTCTTTAGGACTTCACATATATGAAAATCTAAGAATTCTACTTTTCTTGCTGACTTTTCTACAGAACAGGAAGAAAAAAAAGTGTTCTTTTGGATCCATATTGTAGAAATCAGAATTTTCATCTAGCTACTTTGGCTTCCTGATGCAAAAAACTGACTCATTAGAAAAGACTGATGCTGGGAAAGATTGAAGGCAGGAGGAGATGGGGGCAACAGGATGAGACGGTTGGATGACATCACTGATGCAATCATGAACTTGAGCAAACTCCAGGAGACAATCATAGACAGGGAGGGCGGTGTGTACTACGGTCAATCAGGTCACAAAGAGTCGTACATGACTGAGCAACTGACTGAACTGAACTGAACTAGGCTACAGCTATGCAACAGGCAAAAATTGGTGGTGTATTAAATCATGATTAAATCATAAGGGAAGAAAGATATTTATTTCCCAAATCTAATCAAGAGAAGCCTCAAAGAGCTGAATAAACATGAGTATAATGTTGAAGCTGGAGTTCATGATGACCCTATTAATTCTCTGTAACAACAGGGTCCACTGGTACCAATTTGCAAATAGTTTTTTTAAGCAGTTACAAATAATTGTGTGATTGCTATTTAAAGGTTTTCTTTCTTTGAGCAATTAAAAGAAAAATTATAAACATTACTTAATTAAAAAATTATTTTATCTTAAAAATACAATAGAAGCTAAAACTCCATTATTTTTATGTATCTTATCCACACTATGGCTTATCAGTGACATTGTTTTTCTGTATTTAATTTTTTTCATTATAACTCATTACTCATAATTATTTCTAACCAAGTTACCAAAAATTAAAAGAATAAGTAAGCTTTAGAAGGGTGCAATAGCTACAAGGAAGATAAAATATTAAAATACATTATTATCTTTCAGAGTTTTATTATGTTACCCAAAGTATTGCATCTTCTTTCAAGAAGGTATTAAAAAAAAATTGGAAACATCTTTGTAATCTATTTTTATAATGTATTGAACATAGCTGAGAATTCAGAATTTTAAATATTTTATGTACAATGACAAAGAGAAAAAGCTGATATGAGAAAATGCAGTATTACAAGATGAATCAGGAGATAAACACAAAGAGACACAGAGCATTCCTCTGGACTCTACTACTGAAGGCCAAATTAATCACATCAGTGAACTCAGACTGAATCTTCACATGATATTATTCTAAATAAATGTTCCAAATCAGAAGACAACAAATAAATACTCCAATAACAGTAAGAAAGTATAGCTTTCCCTCCAGTTAGAAATAGTGTTGCCTTACTTCAGCTAGATTTAAGATCATATCTGTCATGGGCAAAGTCTTTAAAAAATAGCCAAATGTTTCTCATATAAAATAAAATGTAGTAGGATCATTATTATCCCTGCTATCATTCCCAATAATCTAATTCTTAGTTTATGTCATAATTTGGAAAATGCAGGAATTTTAGGTTAATCTACATAATGCATATTGAGAGGATAAAAAAGCACCATTTGCCAGTTTTGAAACCAGTATTTTTCTTACACTTTTGTACATTTTCTGTATTAAGGCACTCAACTTTATAGGGCCATGAATTAGGAAGCTCAGTTTACACCTATTCTTACTAATGTGTGTAATATATAAATAAATATATTGGGTCTTCTGGGAAAAATTGAAATTCCACTGAAACTCTATTATTTAATATCACAAAATGAATATTGGAGAAATGTAACTTTTCTTCACTTCTATGACCCACAGGTGACACCTTCCTTTAAACAAGTTTATGTAACTCAGAGACAGAATCAAATAGAAGGAATCATTAGAACATTTGGCTTGTATTTGAAAGATTGCTGATAAATTCAGAAGATTGTTTAACAAAAGTTACTGAGGTCAAGTCTATCTTTTGTCTAATGTTATAAATATTCCAAATCTCCTGAATTGTCTCTCGCCAGCTCATCTGACTGGGAGCTATTTCTGGTCAGTGACTCCATCCAACCATCTCATCCTCTGTCATCCCCTTCTCTTCCTGCCTTCATTCCTTCCCAGCATCAGGGTCTTTTCCAATGAGTCAATTCTTCACATCAGGTGGCCAAATTATTGGAGCTTCAGCTTCAGAATCAATTTTTACAATGAATATTCAGGATTGATTTCCTTTAGGATTGACTGGTTTGATCTCATTGCAGTCCCAGCAACTCTCAAGAGTCTTCCCCAACACCACAGTTCAAAAGCATCGATTCTTGAGGTGTAGATTAGCAAGGTGAAAGTAACAGAACCATGGCTCAATTTCCCACACCTTTTGATAAGGGCAGGCAGAGCGAAAACCACAATGACAAAAAACTAACCAAACTGATCACATGGACCACAGCCTTGTCTAACTCAATGAAACAATGAGCCATGCCGTGTAGGGCCACCCAAGACAGATGGCTCATGGTGGAGAGTTCTGATAAAATGTAGTCTACTGGAGAAGGGAATGGCAAACCACTTCAGGATTCTTGCCTTGAGAACCTCAGCTCAGTTCAGTTCAGTCTTCCAGTTGTGTCCAACTCTTTGTGACCCCATGGACTACAGTACGCCAGGCTTCCCTGTCCATCACCAACTCCTGGGGCTTATTCAAATTCATGTTCATCGAGTCAATGATGCCATCCAACAATCTCATCTTCTGCTGTCCCCTTCTCCTCCTGCCTTCAATCATTCCCATCATCAGGGTCTTTTCAAATGAGTCAGTTCTTCACAAAAGGTGGCCAAGTATTGGGGTTTCAGCTTCAGTATCAGTCCTTCCAATGAATATTCAGGGTTGATTTCCTTTAGGATGGACTGGTTGGATCTCCTTGCAGTCCAAGGGACTCTCAAGAGTCTTCTCCAATACCACAGTTCAAAACCATCAATTCTTCGGCACTCAGCTTTCTTTATAGTCCAACTCTCACATCCATACTTGACTACTGGAAAAGCCACAGCTTTGACTAAATGGACCTTTGTTGGCAAAGTAATGTCTCTGCTTTTTTAATATGCTGTCTAGGTTGGTCATAACTTTTCTTCCAAGGAGCAAGTGTCTTTTAATTTCATGGCTGCAGTCACCATCGGCATCGATTTTTGGAGCCCCCCCAAAATGAAGTCTGTCACTGTTTCCATTGTTTCCCCATCTATTTGCCATGAAGTGATGGGACCAGATGCCATAATCTTAGTTTTCTGAATGCTGAGTTTTAAGCCAAGTTTTTCACTCTCCTCTTTCACTTTCATCAAGAACCTCTTTAGTTCTTCTTCACTTTCTGCCATAAGTTTGGTGTTATCTGCATATCTGTGGTTATTGATATTTCTCCCGACAATCTTGATTCTAGCACATGAACAGTATGAAAAGGCTGACTCCTAGTGATGGATATTGAATCACTGCCACTCGACCCTATGTACTCCAGGTAGGACAAAAGTGTCACAGCTCCAAGGCTTATAAGGAACACATATTTTTGTTTTACCTGAAATAATGGCAGTCTCAAAGGAAATATAAAAAATTTTCAGCACTTTGAAGTATTCTATAGCTACTTTGGTTTTGAAGTAGGTTCAAGCCCCTCTGGTGGCTCAGATCATAAAGAATCTGCCTGCAGTGCAATAGATTCAGGTTCAGTCCCTGGGTTGGGAAGAGCCCCTGGTTAAGGGAATGGCAATCCACTCCAATATTCTGGTCTGGAGAATTCCATGGACAGAAGAGCCTAACAGGCTATCATCCTTGGGGTTGCAAAGAGTCAGACACAACTGCGCAACTTTCTCATGCACATAAGTACAAATATCGTTCTTTTCCTGAAATTCTTAGTTTTCACTTTGAAATTTATATTTTAATATATACAGTCAGTTCACAAGAGTTTTTAAGGTAAAGAGTGTCAAAAGGAACATTTATTATTATTTATTGGAGAGGAGAATATGAATATTTTAAGTAGATACTTTGGAAAGCCTGACTTTTTGTATATGACCTGATGCAACTCATATTCACCAGTCTCTAGGACAAAATACTTACATTATATAAAATATTTATGCTTTCTTTTATTAAGGCTTCCCCTGTGGCTCAGAGGTAAAGAATTTGCCTTCAATGCAGGAGCAGCAGGAGACCCAGGTTCGATTCCTGGATTGAGAAGATCCCCTGGAGGAGGGCATGGCAACCCACTCTAGCATTCTTGCCTGGAGAATCCCCATGGACTGAGGAGCCTGGCGGGCTACAGTCCATGGGGTCACAAAGAGTCACACCTGATTGAAGCAACTGAGCAGCACAGCAGCAGCAGTCTACTTATATTAAAGTGTAATTGACACATAAATTATATTGGTTTCATGGGTTCAACCTAATGATTTGAATTTGTATATACTGAACACTTTCTTTCCTGGTGTTTAGCATGACCTGAATTTTTCCAGCCTGAGTTGTGACTATGAACAACTTACCAGGACATTGAGAGGAAGGACGCTGGAGAAGTTAAAGCATGGTCTCTGGGGTCAGCCTTCCATTTGCCAGCTCAGTGAACTTGGGCATGCTACTTAACTGCATGCTTCCGTTTCTCATCTGTAACTTGGGTAGTAATTGTCCTTACCTTTTAGGGATTTTGAGATGTTTAAATACAAAAATGTATTGCCATGTTTATAATAATGTCCAGTACTTAATCAACATATACTAAATAAATGCAAGCTATCAATTTTTCCTAAGAAAAACATATTTATCAGATGACTTTTTTTAAAATAGGAAGGTTATTATTTAAAGCATCAAAGAATTTTGCCCTGCAAGTTTAAAGATTTCTGCATAACTTCCTACCTTATTGTTCAGAATAAGTGACTGTAGTTTAACCTCTCCTGAAGGTTCAGGTTAGGGTCCTCTTTATGTCATTGATGACAAAGCCCTGTGATGAAGAGCAAGCCCATAATTCCCTGAAAGATGGGATTGTTTGGCCCATAGGAAAGAGATTCAGATGGCATTGATTTTCGAGAAGGTAATCTTCCTTCATATTCAGTAGACATGTTTTTATTCTCCTAAGGACACTGAATGTAATACCCTTTACCTGTTGAAGAATACAAGACAGAGCACTCAAAAAATGCTAGTTAGTGCAGCAGTCTTGATTTTTAAAACAATGTGAATACAAGCAGACTTAGATTCTTGAGGAACAAAATAAAGACGCCAATTTCCAGCTGTCATTAAAAGCTCGGGCAATTTTATGTTTATTTTAACTTGAAAATTCTATGCTGTGAGTTTAAGTTGTGGAATTTTTGTCAAATTATTGCAAGCATATTTTGTCTGAAATCTAAGTATTCTGAATCAATATGATTTTAGCATTGTTACATGCCAAATACAAAGATATTAACTCTAGGGCAATTAGGTAGTAAGTCAGTGTATCACTCAAAAAAACAGCTCACATCAGATATTTCAATAGAGTGAAGTAGCTACAAAGCAGCTAAAAAGCTGAAAGCTTAAAAAGAGCAGATGGTGAGGCAATTTATATAATAATAATCAAAGCAGGAAGCTGCTATCAGTTATTGGAGGAGGTGGAGGAACACAAGCCTTGGATCCAGGGCTTCCAGTGAAAATAAGAACCACAGACGAGATCTGGCTACTTCCAGAAAAAATCCTGAAGCAGAAAAAGAGCTTGGGTAAGTCCCCCATGCTCTAATCCTACCTGTTTTTCCAATAACTGTCATTGGTTAACTGATAAGAAAATAATTGATTAATAGAGGACTGGATTTGAGAGTAAACAGGCAGTGAGCAAAATGAGAGTACAAGGAAACAGATTACAATATAATAATGACTTTCTCAAGCTCTATTGCAGGAGAGCCAGGACGTGTGTGCTCTGTATGCCCAGAGGCATGTTTTTTGTAATATCCCAAAATTAATACCCTGTGATTACCAGAACAACAGTTTCTTCATTTTCTTTAAGTATGATTGCCATAAAAAATGGTATAATTAAATTAGAATAAAACTTGATTATGTTTATCAAATATCAGTTCTATTTAAATTGAAAGCAAAATTAAATGTCACTCAACATTTCAAGTACAGGTAAATGTAAAAAAAAAAAAGAAATAATTTTATTTGCATTCGTAAAGTAAGGATATGTTGATGAATTCAGATTATCTTACATTCATATATTCTAGAACCTTGTTGATAATTAGATATCTGTGCCTTCTAATGAAAGTAGACAAGAGGCATCACTAGGTATTTTTTCAATCTATTTTCCTCTTACATTCTGTGAATAGGCTAAGAAAAGGGGGAAAAGATCAAAAAGTAATAAAAATTGTTAATAGAGGAGAAAATCTATTGTAGCCTAATTCATTCAGCTTGGTCATTTTCTCCAAGTCGAGCCCCATTTCGTGCACTTTGCTCTAATGCACTCCTAGTAATTCTGACACTGCTGGTGTTCCCTGTCAACCGATGGGACCATCAAAGTCAAATTTGAACTGCTAGGTGAATTTACTTCTTATTCATTAGAATTCATTGACGTGTTAGTTGCTCAGTCATGCCCAACTCTTTATGACACCATGAATTGCAGCCCAGCAGGCTCCTCTGGCTTGGGATTTTCCAGACAAGAATACTGGAGTGGGTAGCCATTTCCTTCTCCAGGGGATCTTCCTGACCCAGGGATTGAACCTGAGTCTCCTGTACTGCAGGCAGATTCCTTATCAACTGAGCTATGAGGGAAGCCCTTGTTAGTAAGATAGCCTTCAGGAATTCATGGTGCGTGCATGCGTGCAAAGTCACTTCAGTACTGTCTGACTCTTTGTGATCCTATGGACAGTAGCCCACCAGGCATCTCTGTCCATGGGATTCTCCAGGCAAGAACAATGGAGTGGATTGTCTTACCCTCCTCCAGCGGATCTTCCTGACCCAGGGATTGAACCCAGGTGTCCTGCATTGTAGGTGGATTCTTAATAGAACAAGCCATGAAGTCTCTTAAGTCTCCTGCATTGGCAGGCGGGTTCTTTACCACTGTGTGTATGTATGTTAGTCGCTCAGTCATGTCCGATTCTTTGTGACCCCATGCACTGTAACCTGCCAGGCTACTCTGTCCATGGAATTCTCCAGACAGGAATACTGGATTGCGTTGCCATTCTCTTCTACAGGGAATCATCCCTACCCAGGGATTGAACCCAGGTCTCCTGCCTTGCAGGCAGATTCTTTACAGTATGATCCACCAAGGAAGACATGAAGATCATACATTACATTTATATGTGAAAATCTCCATTAAACATACAATTCTATACACACATAAATTATCATTGTAATTCATAACTAGAGGGGAAAATATCACAAAATACTAAAGGTGATTCGAATAAGTGTCTCTTGAAATATTATGACGAAAATCAAACTTGATGACATCTTTGAACAATCAGATTACACAGCAGATACAGTCCAACCATGCTGTACATCAGAGTAAAGATGGACAGTGACTTCCCATGGGATTTAGAATACTTTCTAAACATTTACTCTAACTTAACAATCTCTACCTAAATTGGCCCCAGCTACCTTACTAAAATTACCACTGAATATCTACCCCTGGTCCACAGTTTTTAAAGGGTCCTTAATGCTAGTCTTTAAAAGTATAAGCTCAACTCTGCCTTAACAATTCCTTCTGCCGATAATGCATTTCCCCTGATCTCCTCACGGCTAGAACCTTCTTGTATTTGAATCATTTCCTCAGAGGTTCTTAGTTGACCTCTTACTCTAAAGTAGCTACTCAGTCAAAGTCCTAGTATATTACCTTGTTTATTTTACAGACCACTACTTCATATGCCATTTTTCCAAACTTTACATTTCTTTTCATCCAATTAAAAGGGTTTCCATTGTGGCTTAGCTGGTAAAAATTCGCCTGCAATGTGGGTGACCTGGGTTCCATCCCTGGGTTGGGAAGATACCCTGGAGAAGGGAACAGCTACCCACTCTGGTATTTTGTCCTGAAGAATTCCACGGACTGTATCTTCCATGGGATGGCAAAGAGTCAGACACGACTGAGCGATTTTCACTTTCATTTTCATCCAATTAAAAGCAGTCTACATTTGAGTGGAAGTCTTGTCTCTCTTCATGATCTGGCATATAGTAGATAATAGCATATGTGACAGAATAAACAAGTCAATGAATGAATCATAAATAAATAACAAAATAATATTTTTTTAATACAGAAAGCATCATCATATTAAGACCAAGGTCATGGGTTAGAGCTCTATAAGAACTAATTAACATCAGTGGAGTTTCAGTATTGAAAACAAATTCATTAACATAAAAATTCATAATAGTAGTCAAAATTGTACACCTGTGGGGGATTAATGTTGATGTATGGCAAAACCAATATAATATTGTGAAGTAAAAAAATAATAATAAAAAAATTAAAAAAAAACAAGTCTAAACAAATGAATCTTTCTGTTATCATTTGTACTATACTGAGATGTCTGGAGTAAAATAAAGTGACCATTTCCCAGTAAAAAAAATAAATAAATAAATAAAATAAAATAAAAGTACAAATATAGTATATATAAACTCATTTATAAATAGACTCATATCCTCACCATTTAATGAGATTGTATCTCAAAATGGGTGCCATTTTTAGTATTAATATAAGATAGTATTAATAAAGGCAAAAAATGAGAGATATTATATAGAGAGTTATATGAATGTAAAATAAGTATTACTTATTTAAAATTGTAAAAATGAACAAACATGGAATTCAGTAAAATTATTTTGAGTTTAAATATCCACAAAATATCCTTTTGGGTTAATATAATATTACCTTTGAAAACAAAATTATAAATATATTTTCACCAAATGCATTTGTTATTTTTTCCAAAATTATTTTGGTTTCAATTTTCAGTAGTTACTTCAAGTCCATTTCACCTATAAAAGTCTTACAGTTAGCTTTGCTTTATACACATTCATTTATATTCACATGAAACCTCTCTCTCAAGACTTATTTTCTGTTATTTGCCTTTGTCACAGTCGATGTATGAAATAAGCCATTTAACTGGAAAAAGTGTTTAAATTGAATAAGGATGATATTTACAATGAGGTGACTTTTGCATGAATATATATTTAAAGTAAAATGACTTTTCCTAAGATTTACAATGAAAACTTTTATGTTAAGACAGCTGAGGTCAATATGCTTGACATCAATGTTAGATTGTAGGATTTATGGTAAATTTTACACTCTATATTTTTGCAGTAAATTCAGACCCTGTTGTATCATTTCTGTCTAGTATTTCAACCATGGCTGGCATGTATATAATTTTTAGCTTAATTTTTATAATAAAGAAAAGGGTTCTTCCAAAACAATGTTTACAACTTATCTTTTCCTCATATACTACTTTTTTTTTTTTTCTCCAAGGATAGTGGAAAGAAAAGGCTAGAATTTTTTTAAAAGACTACTACTTTTGTTCTGAAGTTTTCCAATAAGGAAAGTTCACATTTTTAGAAATGAAATCAGCATCTATAATGACTTCTCAAATTTAAACAAGTATCTCTTCAAACTAATTAACTGAACTAGAACTCCAATTGTGGACATTAAGGGACATAAATTCTATGGGATATTTTCTAACACATAGAAATCCATGAGTGAATAAACTTTATAAATACAGTTTTGTATCTAACGTGGAGAGTCAGTAACACTAATAAGTAAACTAAAGATTTTGAGATATTCAACTGTAATGGTATCTGACTATCTCATGCATAATCCATTTAATTCAGTTTTTATAAACTCACCTTAATACAGATGTCCTTCATACAGCAACCTAATAGTTTTAGGAAAATATACTTTGGCAAACAATCTCTGTGATTTTTTTTCTAAATTAATTTATGCTTTCTTATGTTAAAGTGCTTTTGTGTTAGGTTTATTTTATGTCTACATTTACTACAATCTATTGTTTTTCCAGTGGTCATGTACGGCTGTGAGAGT
Organism: Oryx dammah; assembly: GCF_014754425.2. Classification (NCBI taxonomy): domain Eukaryota; kingdom Metazoa; phylum Chordata; class Mammalia; order Artiodactyla; family Bovidae; genus Oryx; species Oryx dammah. The sequence goes on from NW_024070204.1 coordinate 11,711,935, forward strand.
TGGACTGTGAAGAAAACTGAGCACCGAAGAATTGAGGCTTTTGAACTATGGTATTGGAGAAGACTCTTGAGAGTCCCTTGGACTGCAAGGAGATCCAACCAGTCCATTCTGAAGGAGATCAGTCCTAGGTGTTCTTTGAAAGGAATAATGCTAAAGCTGAAACTCCAGTACTTTGGCCACCTCATGCGAAGAGTTGACTCATTGGAAAAGACTCTGATGCTGGGAGGGATTGGGGGCAGGAGAAGAAGGGGACGACAGAGGATGAGATGGCTGGATGGCATCCCTGACTCGATGGACGCAAGCCTGAATGAACTCCGGGAGATGGCGATCGACAGGGAGGCCTGGCGTGCTGCGATTCATGGGGTCACAAAGAGTCGGACACGACTGAGCGACTGAACTGAACTGAAAATAATAAGCAAGTGTTGAATAAATACGCATAGTTTTTAAAGATGCTAACTGACCCACTTCAGAAAAGTGTGAGTATGCTAATTCGCTTCAGCAGGGCCTGCCTCTTGGCGACCCCATGGACTGTAGTCCCCAGGCTCCTCTATCCATGGGATTTCCCAGGCAAGAATATTGGAATGGGTTGCCATGCACTCCTCCAGGGGATCTTCCCAACCCAGGGATCGAACCTGCATCCCTTATGTTTCCAGAATTGGCAATTGGGTTCTTTACCACTACTGCCACCTGGGAATCCCTGACAAATTCAGATTGTAAACACGAAAATAAACCTGTAAAAGATTGTTACCTTTACTGATTCTCTAGTAACTATAACGTTTTCCTTGAGTTCTAAGAAAAATAACTGATTCTTCATTTATTTTTTATGGTAAATATAAACCCAGTAAGCTAAACTTACTTTTAATGTCTTATAGATGCTGAATCAAAAGAAAAGGAAAAAATACTCACTAGTATGATATCATGGGGGGAAAAAAAACAAGACCATGAATCTGCTGAAGGTAAGATAGACTATTGCATAAAGCTAACAAAACATTGAACTTGGATGGAACAAATAAAATATTAAATGTACTGATTATAGAATTTTTGTTTAGTTATGTGAATAACAGTAAGATTTCCATTTGCTTTATTTGAGTAAGTATAAACTAAGTCACCCAAAACTCAAGCTTTATAAGGTTTTATGAATTCCAAGGATAACCGCTTCACAATTTTGTCAAAATCAATTCAGTTCAGTTACTCAGTTGTGTCTGACACTACGCAACCCCATGGACTGCAGCACGCCAGGCCTCCCTGTCTATTGCCACCTCCCAGAGTTTACTCAAATTCATGTCCATTGAGTCAGTGGGGCCATCCAACCATCTCATCCTCTGTCATCCCCTTTTCCTCCTGCCTTCGATCTTTCCCAACATCAGGGACTTTTCCAACGGGTAAGATCTTCACATTAGGTGGCCAAAGTATTGGAGTTTCAGCTTCAGCATCAATCTTTCCAATGAATTTTTCAGGACTGATTTCCTTGAGGATGGACTGGTTGGATCTCCCTGCAGTCCAAGGGATTCTTAAGAGTCTTCTCCAACACCACAGGTCAAAAGCATCAATTCTTCGCTGCTCAACTTTCTTTATAGTCCAACTCTCCCATCCATACATGACTACTGGAAAAACCATAGCCTTGACTAGATGGACCTTTGTTGGAAAAGTAATGTCTCTGCTTTTTAATATGCTGTCTAGTTTGGTCATAACTTTCCTTCCAAGGAGTAAGCGTCTTTTAATTTCATGGCTGCAGTCGTCATCTGCAGTGATTTTGGAGCCCCCTCAAAATAAGGTCTGTCACTGTTTCCTCTCTTTCCCATCTATTTGCCATGAAGTGATGGGACCAGATGCCATGATCTTCGTTTTCTGAATGTTGAGTTTTAAGCCAACTTTTTCACTCTCCTCTTTCACTTTCATCAAGTAGTTCTCTTAGTTCTTCTTCACTTTCTGCCATAAGTGTGGTGCCATCTGCCTATCTGAAGTTATTGATATTTCTCCTGGCAGTCTTGATTCCAGTTTGTGCTTCATCCAGCCCATTGTTTCTCATGATGTACTCTACATTTAAGTTAAATAAGCAGGGTGACAATATATAGCCTTGATGCACTCCTTTCCTTATTTTGAACAAGATTGTTGTTTCACGTCCAATTCTTCCTGACCTGCATACAGATTTCTCAAGAGGCAGGTCAGGTGGTCTGGTATTTATTTGTCAAATAAAATAAGACAATTTCACTGGTAGAATGCTAAATGAAATAATCATCATCATGAATAGCTACATCTCCTCCCAAATATAAAACCGCATTAAAATTTAGCATCACTTTACCTTACTAAGCACTTGACTTTGACATTCATATTTAATAACAATTTCTATTGTGGAGATCTTAAACTTCCCCTCTTAGTTATTCATGACATGTGATTACATACTATTTGACTTTAATAGAATTCAATAAATGTATCTAACTTTAGCTGCTAATAATTCCTGCTTGATTGAGATTCTTTTAAATTGTTTCTGTCTTCTATTAAAAAGTTATCAATATTGAGGAAGTGACTTTCCACAAATATATGCTGCACTTTTTTTTCATATAAAAGCACCATTGATCATAAAAACTTAAAGGATCAGTCAAAACAGATTGGATAAGAAAAATGCTTCATGGGATTTCACCCGGGGGGAAGGAGATTCTGAACCAATAATTACTTATGAAAATATTTAAATGTTATTGTTATAGTTTCCTTTTAAATATTGCTCATTAATTCATCCTTAACATTCTTAATTTCCTATCAGAGTGCCATGATGTTTAACACAATGTCTGTGTCTTACTATTGAATAACTTTGGATTCCTTTTATTCTTATGCAGAACAAAATTATTATTTCAAGTTAGATTGCAATGTCAGGACATTAATGTTGAACAATACATATGGCACTGAAAAAAGCTGATGGCTAAATCTGAATATTTAAAATATGCACTTTACAGATTTATTAATTTCTTTATATATACTCTTCTTATTCTAACAATGTAATGAAAGAAATGTTAATAATTAATAAACATGATATTTCCAATCACTATACAACATTCCCAGTTTTACTGTATCAGGAAAGATTCCTGAAAAGGTAAGAGGTTTGTGTTCAATTTGTGAAAGATTCACTTTGAGAAAAAGAAATTATTCAAAGTCCAAAATGGAGATTTGGTGGGGCAATAAATGTTAACATCAGGAAGGATAAACACCATCTATCTTACAGTGTCTTTGTAATAAGGAAACAGAGTAAGTCCTAGATATGACTTTGAATAGTCATTTGTATGTGCTTGTTTCAATAGTTTACAAATCTAATTCTCCCTACTGGTTACTTTTGCTAAACTTAATTCCTGTAAGATAAGTAATGAAATAAAGGATAAAGCTAGTACAATAATATAACTCCTCAGGGAATGTCTATAGGAGACCACCTCTGTCACCTCAATCACAAGCAATGATTGCTCTTATTTCACCTTCATTGCTATTTGTTTTTTGCCAGATGTTTTCCTCAGTCCAGCTTATGTCACTTTGGCGTACACAAGGGACATATCTCTGATACTACAATGAGAGGCCTTTATTTACTTTATGAGATTTCAGTTCAGTTCAGTCGCTCAGTTGTGTCCAGCTCTTTGTGACCCCATGAACTGCAGCACACCAGGCCTCCCTGTCCATCACCATCTCCCGGAGTTCACTCAGACTCACGTCCATCGAGTCTGTGATGCCATCCAGCCATCTCATCCTGGGTCGTCCCCTTCTCCTCTTGCCCCCAATCTCTCCCAGCATCAGAGTCTTTTCCAATGAGTCAACTCTTCGCATGAGGTGGCCAAAGTACTGGAGTTTCAGCTTTAGCATCATTCCTTCCAAAGAAATCCCAGGGCTGATCTCCTTCAGAATGGACTGGTTGGATCTCCTTGCCATCCAAGGGACTCTCAAGAGTCTTCTCCAACACCACAGTTCAAAAGCATCAATTCTTCGGTGCTCAGCCTTCTTCACAGTCCAACTCTCACATCCATACATGACCACTGGAAAAACCATAGCCTTGACTAGACGGACCTTAGTCGCCCAAGTAATGTCTCTGCTTTTGAATATGCTATCTAGGTTGATCATAGCTTTCCTTCCAAGAATTTACTAAATGATAAATATAACTGGAGTTCCAAATATGACCTAGAATGTTTCATGCATACATGCTAAGTTGCTTCAGCCGTGTCTGACTCTGTGCAACCCCATGAACTGTAGCCCACCAGATTCCTTGGTCCATGGGCTTCTCCAGGTAAAAATACTGGAGTGGGTTGCCATTTCCCATTCCAGGGACCTTCCTGACCCAGGGATCAAACCCCTGTCTCATGTCTCCTGCATTGGCAGGCAGGTTCTTTCCACTAGTGTCACCTGGGAAACCCAGAATGTTTTGGTATTTCTTATTTGTTCAGTAACAGACATTAAGAAGTATATTTTAAATAGAAAAAAAAAAAGTGTTTCTGTATAAACGCATGCACGACTATGGTACAAAAAGACTGTAAAAAAGCAGGCTTGCAACAAAAGTGAAAACAAAGTTTTAGAGAGTACTGAGGAGAAGACTGATTTATTCTGGTCGAAGACAAGGGCAGTATGAAGTATGAATGTCGCTCAGTCGTGTCTGAGTCTTTGTGACACCATGGACTATACATTCCAAAGAATTCTCCAGTCCAGAATACTGGAGTGGGTAGCCTTTCTCTTCCCAGGTGATCTTCCCAACCCAGGGATCAAACCCAGGTCTCCTGCATTGCGGGTAGATTCTTTACCAGCTGAGCTACAAGGGAAGCCCTTCACTCCAAACGGGTAAAATTTAAGCTAGCTTTAGAAGACAAGTCAGATTTTGACAGATGAAAATGGGTGGAAAAGCCTACTAGATATTCTGATATTTAAAATAATTGACAGTGCAACATTTTTGGCAGCTTTTCTTTATTAATATTTTTTTCCCTGAGCTCTAGGCAGACATTCAGCAATTAATCTTGTGGAGCTACAGTGAAATAGGCGAGTGTGATTGGAATCATGAAAAGCTCTGTGTGAGGATAAAAGATAAAAAAGACAGAAATGACAAGTCTAAGATCATAAAAGCAATCACTCATCAGAGATTAGAATTACTGAATTTTATGCTTTACTGTGTCCAATAGTAGATGTCACTGGTGTTCTTGTATTAACTTGCCATGATGGTGTCTCAGAAAAAAAATACTATAGGATTTTTGTCCTTTATCAAGTGTACTACAGTCTAATAAAATACTCTGTTTCTCTGAGGGAATTAAAATAATATTTTAATAATGTTTATTTATTATTATATTATTAATGAAAAATGCATTCTTGGGAAAAGTCAAAATATCAGGCATTTGTCAGGACAATATTCTCTAGAATTAGTTAAAGCATAAATTATATATATATATGCAAAGCATGCATTTTTTAAAATTCACTGTTAGTAAAGGATCAAAATACAATACACATTTTAAAATAAGAACTTGAAAGAAAGCTCCTCTTTTGGAAAATTGTAAGAAAAAGACACAATATAAAGAGCAAGTAAAGATGGTGCTTCACATTTGGGCTACATAGTCATTGTAAAGGTACGCATATATTTATAACAACTTGGAGTAAAAGACACTCCATTACTCTGTAAGTTATAATAAGTAATTATTATCTTTTCATTATTTCCATTCCTAGGAAAGCTTGTCATAAGTCCAGGTCAGGAAGCTGAACTTCACTAAAAAGTAGAAATATCACAAACTAATTAATAAATATGATTCATAAATTTTAAACAAGATCATGTAGATAAGAAGAGATATATAGTAGAGGTTTCAGAGTCACAGAAAACTTTAGTGAAGGAAGTAAACAAAGTTATGGTGGAAGGTCATGGACTAAATACAGAAATCATTAATATAAAATCAGAAAGTGTCTTTATTGGCTATAGTCCAAAATGGACTGTCCAAGTTCCCATATTCAGACCCAAGAATAGAAAGCAGAAAGTAAATGTTAAATAGGTAATACTGATTGTTATAATGGAGGGTTAAAGGATAGTATACTAGTTGTTGTAAGTAAAACATTCTAATTTAGTAAATTCAGAGAGACGTCCATTGTCAGAAGAACTTTGTAAAGAAACTAATGAATGAAGCAGAGAAAAACTTCAGAATAGTCCTTACTTGCTAACACAAGAGTGAAGTGATTTGGGATCACAACTGAAGTTTGAGTAAGTGTAGTAAGAATCCATTTGACATTGGTGTGTGTAATGTCCATCCTCGTTGTCAAAAATCTTATTTTATCATTTTAAAATTTTTAAAATTTGCATTTAAAAGACATGCAAAGACTCCCATTTTGAGGCAGACCTATAGAATATTACAGAATGGATTTTTGCAATGAATAAAGAATGAGATTATAATCGGGGACAGTAGTAGAGAAGAATCTGGATCTTGTATAAGCTATAAATTTGATCTCTGTGCCCTGTCCCATCACTCCTGTGTATAACTCAACAAAAGTGCATATATTTGTTCAACAAAAAAAAATATTTAAAATGTTTAAGCATAACAAATTGCAAAATCTAAAACTGGAACCACCGCAGTTTATCTGATGTTCAGTAGAATGGCTATACTGTGAAGTATTCACCAATGGGACATTTTTCCAATCATACTTTGTGGTTGCAAAGTATGAAAATGTGCACAAGGAAACATACTAGCAAGTTCAGAGCATCATTTTTATCATTGGACCAAGAAGAACCAAACAAGATGTCCACAATTATAAAATGGAAAATTTGTAGAATGTATATATAATAAAATATTATATAACCACAACTGTGAACAGACCAAAGCTATAGGAAACAACCCAATGAATTGTAAAAGCCTTACTACTACCAACTCACTTCAGTCGTGTCCGACTCTGTGTGACCCCATAGACAGCAGCCCACCAGGCTCCCCCAACCCTGGGATTCTCCAGGCAAGAACACTGGAGTGGGTTGCCATTTCCTTCTCCAATGCATGAAAGTGAAAAGTGAAAGTGAAGTCACTCAGTCATGTCCGATTCTTTGCAACCCCATGGACTGCAGCCTACCAGGCTCCTCCATCCATGGGATTTTCCAGGCAAGAGTACTGGAGTGGGGTGCCATCGCCTCCTCCAGTAAAAGCCTTAAGGTTTAGTAAAAAATTAATTTATGTTTCCACTTGCATAATTCTATAATAGTTGAAATGGAACCCTATTATAAAATATAGAGAAAAACAAGGAAGTGGTTTCTTTAAAAGTCAAATAGTACTTGTGAAAAATACTTAGGTATATAACCCCCAAATTTAACATATGATCATGAAAAAGAAAACACCACTTCAACTAGTATATAAATAACAGTATCTGTATTCATGCCAAAAATAACTACAGACAATGGTATGGTTCCTAGTAGGCAGAGTTCTAGTGGAAAGAGAATCCTGGCATAGTGACAAGCCATGTTCTAGGATACTGTTCTAGGATACTTTACAGGTTTCTAGTTCCAGTACGGAAAGAGTTCTTTGTGCATGCATGCTAAGTCTCTTCAGTTGTGTCCGACTCATTGACATCCTATGAACTGTAGCCCTCCAGGCTCCTCTGGCCATGGGATTCTCCAAGGCAAGAATACTGGAGTGGGTTGCCATGCCCTCTCCAGGGAATATTCCCTACCCAGGGATCGAACCAAGGTCTCCCACATTGTAGGTAGATTCTTTACAGAATAAGCCACAAAGTCTCAAGTCTCCTATATTGGAAGGCGGGCTCTTTACCACTAGCTGGGAAGCTATTTTTAACTGAACAAGAGGAATTAAATTATTGCATTTCTACCCTTAAATCTTGGGCCTTCACAGTCTCTTGATTTGAAATCTGTAGTCCTTTGACTGTAACAATTGACTTTTTGAAGACAATTCAAAACAACTGAAGACCTTCAACTTCTTAGGAATTCTGGGCTTTTTAGTTTTTGTTTTTTACTTTAACGTGGAGCCTGTGAGTGCACGCTTCCTGGGCAGCACCAGTGGTAAAGGACCTGCCTGCCAATGCAGAAGCAGGTTCATTCCTTGGGTCAGGAAGAACCCTGGAGAAGGAAATGGCAACCCACTCCAGTTTTCTTGCCTGAAGAATCCCATGGACAGAGGAGCCTGGCAGGCTACAATCCATAGGGCTGCAAACAGTCCAACACCACGAAAGCGACTTAGCATGAATGCATTCTATTAAATGACCACAGCATACATTTTAGTTTTAATTTTAAAATTCTATTTTTATACCTATATATTCATTTATTTAATTTTCTTTTTTGAAATTAACATGGTAAATTTGATCAGTGACAAGTCAAGGAAGATAAAATTTATAATTTTCACAAGTGATAACTTGAGAGAAACGATGATTTTATATTTTTGTTAAATAACTTAAAATAATAAACCATGATGGTTCACGAGAGAATTTTTTTTCCTATTCTAAGGATTTTTTAAGGCAAGATAATGCTTGAATATGATTTCTGAAATCTGGAGAGGATATCAAAAAAGAATGAAAATCAGACATATAGTGATTTTTAAACATCGTTCAGAACCTACAACTCATATGCAGTGCCTGCAGTAAGACTGACTGGCAACATTGCTCTTCATTTAAAGGTCACTCTCAATCATATGCAGTTTCATGCAAATCTTTGCTCCACTCTAGTTTTATCTCTCCAGAAGCAAATGACTGTACTTTTTCTTTGCTAATTAGTCAGAGAGAGAAAGAGAGAGCAAGTTAGCTCCCGTTTATTTTTGGAATATGTCATTTTATGCCAGATGCTTCTTGAGATTTGTACCACAAACATCTGAAATTTAATTAGAACATTCATCCTTTATATTGTGTCACTGTGATTTGCCCCCTTGTTCATTGCATATGCTATGTATCTGACACATGAAAAGGAAAAAATTCATCTTGGTAGTGCAAATACAACTCTGTTGCCATTTAGAGGTATGGGATAGAAGACACCAGGGAGATAATTGGCTGAACAAATGCTTCCCTTTAGAGGGTAAACAGTCAGACTGTAGAACTGAAGTGTCAGCTCACCAGACATTACATTTTCTTACAGTTAGCTGGTGGTTACAGCATATGTAGTCATGATTCCTTACAACATGGCAGTCTTAGGGAAATTGGTCTTCATGTTCATGTCTCTCAGTGACTTGAATGTAATTGCTACAGAAGAAAGTAACAACACAAAATAGTCTTTGAATAATTAAGAAAATCTTAATATTTCACATCACAGAAGCAGCTTGTTTTATAACCAAGATCCTTTGGAATCTATTTAATGATGTTTCAAGTCCCTGCAGTCTTGGGAAGTTTGATCACAATTGAAACCATAAAGGTATGGAAAAAACTGCCATTGTTAAACTTGACCCAGTGGAAATATTCATATGATGTAATGTGTCCCTAGATTGCCTACCTGCCCCCTACAACCTCAGTAATCACCTATATAGATAAAGGCTCTTACCTTCACAGCTGAATGAAAGATTTAGGAGAGCCAGCTAGAAACAAATGGGCTACTTATAGTCCCTTGGGTTAGAGGAAGCCAGGCAAAAGAGAGTTAGTCCCAAGGTTACTGAAATTGACTTTTACAAAGTAGCCATAGAAGCAAAACACTAAGATGATTTGTTATCAGAACCAAAAACTGTTGAAAATGTTTAGAAGGGTCATACCTCTGAAATGACAATGAGAAACCTTGTTTTAAGTAGCTATACAAAAGCTACCCCATCTCATTGTCTTGGGGGGATTACGTGTCACATTAAATGGAATATCTTGGACTACTCTGGGTGTTTGATTTATGAGACTATCATGTGCTGGAATAATTGGGAGAATCTCAAGAATATATGGAGGCTTTGGGTAAAACAAATAAAGGGATTCTTCCCTCCTAAGTTACGAACATTAGACTGAACATTCATCATTGTGGGCATCTGCAGATAAATTTCTGAATCACAGAACTACTGCTGTCCTAGCAGGCCTGTTGCCATGTGGAATGGGGAATTTTGTTTCCATTAGAGTAAAATTCAAAGAATCCCATGAATTTTGAGGATTACAAGATTTGAGAAATACCACTATATGGGGATACACCTGTTACCTTCTTCTTACACCTGAAGGAAACAGTATTAATATTAAAATCAAAGAAGTCACCAACTGAGAATCAGCATGATGTTTTCATTGCATGGTAGAATGACTCTCAGAGTCCATTTCTGAAGAGATGCTAGTAAATTGAAATGTTAGCTTCTGGGATTACAAAATGACGCAAATTTTCATTTTACTTTTTACATATTCTTTTTACTTTTCTAAGTATTAAATTGCAAAATTGCAATATAAATGTACAGATAAATACACTATCACTGGTGTTATATTTTTGTAAAGGCATTATGCTTATACTTTTACATTAATAGATACATAAGATCAAATTTATATAATTTAATTTATAAATTATAAACTTATTTTATACTTATAGAATTTAATTTACAGAGGATGAGATGGTTGGATGGCATCACTGACTCGATGGACATGAGTTTGAGCAAGCTCTGAGAGTTGGTGATAGACAGGGAAGCCTGGCATGCTGCAGTCCATGAGGTCGCAAAGAATTAGACATGACTGAGTGACTAAACTGACTGGACTGAAGATCAAATATAATGAAGTACCTGAATATTTGTTGTAACTTCTTAAATGAAACTCTAAATTATAGTCTTAATGACCTCATTCAAAGAATCTGTGCAAATTATTCCTCCAAATCTTTTGATCAGTTCAGTTTAGTCGCTTAGTCATATCTGACTCTTTGTGACCCCATGGACTGCAGCACTCCAGGGTTCCCTGTCCCTCACCATCTCCTGGAGATTGCTCCAACTCATGTCCGTTGAGTTGGTAATACCATCCAAGCAGCTCATCCTCTGTCATCTCCTTCTCCTCCCAACTTCAATCTTTCCCAGGATCAGGGTCTTTTCCAATAAGTCAGTTCTTTGCATCAGGTGGCCAAAGTATTGGAGTTTCAACTTCAGCATCAGTCCTTTCAATGAATATTCAGGACTGATTTCCTTTAGGATGAACTGTTTTGATCTCCTTACACTCCAAGGGACTCTCAAAAGTCTTCTCCAACACCACTATTCAAAAGCATCAGTTCTTCTGGCACTCAATTTTCTTTATAGTCCAACTCTCACATCTGTACAAGCCTGCTGGAAAAATCATAGCTTTGACTAGATGGCAAAGTAATGTCTTTGTTGGCAAAATAACGTCTCTGCTTTTTAATATACTGTCTAGGTTGGTCATAGCTTTTCTTCCAAGGAGCAAGCCTCTTTGAATTTCATGGCTACAGTCTCCATTGTTTTCCCATCTATTTGATGGGGCCAGATGCCATGATCTTAGCTTTTTGAATGTTGAATTTTAAGCCAACTTTTTCTCTCTCTCCTCTTTCACTTTCATCAAGATCTCTGTAGTTCTTCATTTTCTGCCATAAGGGTGGTGTCATCTTGATACCTGAGGTTATTGATATTTCTCCCAACAATCTTGATTCCATCTTGTGCTTCATGCAGCCTGGCATTTCACATGATATACTCCTCATGTAAGTTAAATAAGCAGGGTGACAATATACAACCTAGACATACTCCTTTCCCTATTTGGAATCAGTCTGTTGTTTCATGTCTGGTTCTATTCAATCAAATGTTTGCATTTAAATGCAGTATTTTGCACTTACTATCTTCTTTTTGCTTTGAGGAAAAATTAAGCCATATCGAGGTCTTAGAATATATTAGCATAAAAAGTAAACAAAAAGTACCATTATCTTTACATATAATATTTAAAAACTTTAAACCAAGTGAAAAACATATTTTTTTCAAACAAAGAATGGAAATTTCTGTTGATAATTTTGTTTGGGTAATTGTAAAGGTATATAATTTTTTATTAGCAATTTTAAAAATGGACAGTACTAAATTTAGGTAAATATTTGTTGATTGTGTCTTAAGCTTTGTGAAAACTATACCACATTTATAAAGATGCTTCCATTTTTGTAAATGCATGAATAATTTCTATAGCATATTTAGCTATAACTGTAAGCTATACCAGGGATTGAACCCAGATCTCCCACTTTGTAGGCAGACGCTTTACTATCTGAGCCACCAGGGAATCCCAACTGTGAGCTAAAGGAGATGAAATTATAAAAAGGTATGATTACATTAATAAAGTCAATCAAAATATAAAGTACTATATCACTTCTGTAATTGATGATGGCATTATTTTTATTTAAATATTTTAATAGCTAACTTTATAGAATACAAATTCTATGAGCAATTTATTTTTTTAATCTTTCATTTAAATAGTAGAAAGCAATTCACAAAAAATCATGAATCAAGATTTATTTCCACAAATAATTTCACAATATGTCTTGTGGATGGTACCTATGTGACCTGATCACTTTCATTTCTATAACTATATTCTGTACTGTGAAAGCTAAGAAGAGAGAGAGAGCACTAAGTCCTCAGAAGAGAGCTAAGTCCTCAAAGAATGTAGCAATTTAACAGAATTAACCACTATGCCATGAAAAACAACTATTTAATTTGAAAGTTGTTTTTTGTTTTTTTTTTGGTTAGTTTCCTCCAAAATGTAATAAGGAAATTCGACACTATCACATGATTCAACATAAGGTGACCTATATGTCCCCAGCAACATCTTCATCTCATGATTCTCCAGCACTGGCACTTTTAGCACCTACCATTTGATCAGGAAGGGCTTCCCAAGTGCTGCAGTGGAAAGGATCCACCTGCCAATGCAGGAGACTCAAAAGATGTGGGTCCAATCCCTGGGTCAGGAAGATCTGCCACAGGATGAAATGGCTTGCCCATTCCGGTATTCTTGCCTGGAGGATTCCATGGACAGAGGAGCCTGACGGGCTACAGGTCTTGGGGTCACAAAGAGTCGGACATAACCAGCATGCATAAATTTGATCAGAGCTTCTTATCCCAAGTGTTGTCTGGATGGTTTTAATAAAAGTTGAGGAACAGCGGCTACAATGTCATAGTCAAAAAATGACTATGTTTGCTGAAGAAGAAGAGATTTTTGTAATAAAAATTCTCATTCCTTTTCTAATGAAAAAATTCATAAGATTATTTTCACTTTCAAAGCTCAATGTAGCAAGACTCCAAAGGTATGAGAGCATAAAAATTGTATATTTTGGAATAGTTAATTAAAGTGATATAATTTTTTTACATGCTTCTGACTAATATTTAAATAATAAAACACTCTAATTCATGTCTTCAGTTTTGTTGAGGTATAAGTGACAAAATTGTAACGTACTTAAAGTATACAAAGTGTATTTGTATACATAAAAATAGGGAAGGATCTCAACCATTGAGTTAACATGTCCATCACCTCATGTATATACATTTTTCCTCTTTGGTGAGAACACAAGTCTACTCTCATAAATATTCAGCTATACAATTTAGTATTACTAACTATAATCATCATGTTATACGTATGATCCTCAAATATTATTCATCTTATAGCTGAAAGTGTGTATCCATTTATCAGCCTCCCCTGTTCCCTCTATCCCCAGCATCTTGCAAACACCATTCTACCATTTCTATGACATTTTTTCCCCCAGAATTCGCATAGAAGTAATATCTATCACACAATATTTGTAGTTCTCTGTCTTACTTATTTCACTTGGCATAATATCATCAGGGTTCATCCATGTTGTTCTAAATGGCAGAGTTTCCTTCTATTTTAAAACTGAATAATGTTCCACTGTTTACATATAGAAAACTTTTTATATCCACAGGCACTTAGATTATTTTCATACTTGACTATTCTGAATAATGCTGCCATAAACACGGGGGTACAAATATCTCTTTGAGGTAATTATTTTCTTTTCTCTGGATATATACCCAGAAGTGGGATAGTTCGATCATATGGTAGTTTTATCTTTAATTTTGTCAGGTATCTTTATACCATTCATTCCCACTAACAGTGTACAAGGGTTTCTTTTTCTCCACATCCTCATCAGCATTTATTATCATTTGTCTTTTTGTTAACAGTCATACTAACAAGTGTGAGGTGATGTCTCCTTTTGGTATTGATTTGCGTTTACCTGAGGATTAGTGATGTTGAGCATTTTTGTGTTTTTTTGGTTTTTATTTTTTTTTTTTTTTATGTACCTATATGTCTTCTTTGGAAAAGCTTCTATTCAAGCCCTCTGCTCATTTATAAATGATTTGTTATTTTGCTACTAACTTGTTCGAGTTCCTTGTATATCTTGGATATAAATTCCTTATCAGATATCTGGTTTTCAGGTATTTTCTACCATTCTTTAAGTTAACTTTGCGTTTCATTCATGGTTTTCTTTCTTATGCAGAAACTTTTGAGTTTGATGTAGTGCCACTTTATTTCTCTATGTTACTTTTCCTTTTTGTGTCTAACCTAAAAAATCGTTACCAAGACTATGTTGGCTTTGGTGGAAACCTCTTGTTGTAATAGGACAGAGTATTCAAAAATAAGTCTGTTATATGTCAGTCCTATAGATGACACATGTCTAGAATTTCCATATTTCTTCTGAAATTTATAAATAATTTTCATGAGTTTAAATAGCTATATTCAGTTCAGTTCAGTTCAGTCGCTCAGTCGTGTCAGACTCTTTGAGACCCCATGAGTCTCAGCACACCAGGCCTCCCTGTCCATCACCAACTCCCGGAGTTCACTCAGACTCACGTCCATCGAGTCAGTGATGCCATCCAGCCATCTTATCCTTGGTCGTCCCCTTCTCCTCCTGCCCCCAATCCCTCCCAGCATCAAAGTCTTTTCCAATGAGTCAACTCTTCGCATGAAGTGGCCAAAGTACTGGAGTTTCAGCTTCAGCATATGTTAATTTTTATGTTATTAACATATTGAAATAATTTGAACTCTAGCTTATTCTTCTTTTGTTTCTTCATTCTTTGAGCATCAGTTGCCTAATATCAATAATGTGATTTATGACAGTGCTTTCCTCAAAGGATTACATAGTAATTTACATAGAAAATTAATTTAATTAAATAGTTATGTATACTGTTATATAATAAATATGAACAGGTTTAGGTTATACTTCCATAACCATTATTTTTATTTTTGATTAATTTCCACATATGTTTTCTAAGATGCAAAGAACTTTAGGTTTTTTTTAATATCCTAAAATTCATCTAGAACCACCTGGGAAGTTATAGACCCTGAAATAAATTTTTAAAAACCAAAAAAAGCAGAGCATAGTAATGCTTTTTGATGTATAACTATTAGACAATATATATGGGATCGTCTGTGCTGAACACTAAAACTGTGGTCTTCTTAACCATACCATAGATCCCTCTAGAGTTCCTAGGAGATACTGATTCTACATTTTCTAAGAAACTCTCCAGCTGATCCTTAGATTCACCATAAATTGACAATCAACATAAAATAGACTAATCAAGCAGTAAAAGATATGTTGTAAGAAATAAGATGTCATCATAGGTGTGGGGAGACAGCAAATTAGCCAATATGGTGTGTTCAGACTCTCCCGCCCCACATTTTGTAAATAATGATTATGTAACAGCTGAGCTCACTAATAGCACTGCGCATGAGTCACGAGGTACTGGCTTGGTCACCAGCTGCTGTGTGCAATACCCCAGTATGAGCTTCACCATGAAAGCCCTGGCTGCTTCTGCACTGGAGCTACATTGAAGAGACATCATGGTTATGTTATTCAAGGCTAGGTTATGGCTATGTTATAGCTATATTACGGCTATAACATAGCTATATTATATTATGTTATGTTATAGCTATGTTACCGGAGAAGAAAATGGCAACCCACTCCAGTACTCTTGCCTGGAAACTCCCATGAGCGGAGGAGCCTGGTAGGCTGCAGTCCAAGGGGTCGCGAAGAGTTGGACACGACTGAGCAACTTCACTTTCACTTTTCACTTTCATGCATTGGAGAAGTGGCAACCCACTCCAGTGTTCTTGCCTGGAGAATCCCAGAGACAGAGGAGCCTGGTGGGCTGCCGTCTATGGGGTCGCACAGAGTAGGACAGGACTGAAGCGACTTAGCAGCATAGCTATGTTATGTTGTGGCTGCCTTTATGGCTGCAGTACCAGCCAAAAAAGAATAAATGTGTCTGCAGTTCCTATAGCTCCTCAGGTCTTCCAGCCTCTTAGCTCACACCTTGCCTACCCTAGGTTCAGCGAATATTGTGAACAGCAAGACAGTTGGTGTCAAGAACAGGATCAGCAATACAATGGGGAAAAGATTAAAGATTATTGCATAGACAAGTATTCAATAGAGGACAGATATGATTTGTTTCTTATAAGAGTACATAGCATTTGCAGAAAAAGCTTTTTTTTTTTTCCATTTGTAAAGACTAAAATGCAGAAATAGGGATTTCTTGATTATGGGAACCAGTAAGTTGGGATAGAAACACTTGAGTTTAAAGTCATTGTCTTCTGGGGACATAGATGATTCTCAATAAATCTTTATAATTTGAATAAATTAATAAGACCTTAAGTGAAGGACTGAGGAGTTCAAAGGTGTTCTCTGAAATAAACAATATTAATCATTTGTTTCAAATACTTCCTATAAAACTATTTGTTTTTCTTTCCCTCCATGTATAAAACGACTCTCAATATGAATATCAACAGAATAGTAAATTCAGGCTCAGATAGATTAAAGTAACTGACTTGACTTCCTGT
Source organism: Oryx dammah (assembly GCF_014754425.2). Taxonomy (NCBI): domain Eukaryota; kingdom Metazoa; phylum Chordata; class Mammalia; order Artiodactyla; family Bovidae; genus Oryx; species Oryx dammah. Next base: position 11,728,606 of record NW_024070204.1, read on the forward strand.
AGCTACTCAATGAACCTAGATTTTCTTTCTTCCTTTGGACACTGCCTCTTCACATCATAAAATAATCTCTACAGTGGGACAGCATCTTGTGCAAAGTAAGTTTAATGCTACAGTAGTCAACACTATCTAGTTCTTTGTGAACCTTATTTTCTAAATGAAATTGCTTGTGTTCCTTTAGAATACATATTGTTCTATAGGAATTAGTTTCTATTTTCTGGGGAAAGAAAGGTCTAGTTATTTCAGTAAGGGTTGTATTTATTTTGTTGCATAAATATAGCAAATACTACTTGGTGTTTTTGTAAGTTTCTTCTGGAAGCTTCAAGTCTCTACATATAACCATGACATTGTTTTTAAAAGCGGAAAAACTTTTATCTTTCCAAAGCTCAGCCAGTTGATCCTAAGCCTGTACTAACCAGCAATCTATAATTATTTTCATGATTGGTTTGCTCAGAAGCCTAGAAAATTACTCTGAGGTGAGCATAGTTAATGAGTACAACATATTGACCTATATTTATTGCTTCTTTTCAAAAATGAGATTGTGATTTCAACTTAGGTTACAATCGCCAGGTCTACACATCACTGAACCATCATCAACATAATCTGCACTGATGGCCTCAACGGTATTAAGACATTTCTAAACTGAGACAAGAGTCAGAAATAAAGTCTGAAATTCTCATATCTCAAAACTGCAATTTTAAGAAATGAGAGGGGCTTACAAACTCTTGTCAAGCTGTAACTTTGTAATTTAGTCTATTGGTTCTCAAAATTTTTCCCATCATTTTTCAATAATTCTTAAGTTTTTCTTCAGGTAAGTTATAGACTAGTTCTTATTAAAAAGCAGAAAGAAGGAAGGAAGAAGAGAAGGAAGGAAGGAGGGAGGGAAAAAGTGAGGGAGAGAGGAATGAAGGGAGAAATACTAATGTATTTTTTACAGTATTCAAAAGGCTGAATCATCTGGACAATTAATAGCTTCGAACTATCAGTTCCTCTTGTTTCCTTGTGGCTCAGCTGGGAAAGAATCTACCTGCAATGTGGGAGACCTGGGTTTGATCCCTGGGTTGGGAAGATCCCCTGGAGAAGGGAAAGGCTACCCACTCCAGTATTCTGGCCTGGAGAATTCCATGGAATCCATGCAGTTGCAAAGAGTCAGACACAACTGAGCAACTTAAAAAAAAAAAAAAATCAGTTCCTCTTTACAACTTAGATGAGTCCTAAAGAATTCACACCTCAAAAAGTAAACAGAATTGAATTGTTATAATCTAATTCTTCAGAACACGGTAAAAAAAAAAATGATGCTTCTAATTACTGGAATACATTACAGAGATTGTTGTATTTTTTTTTTTCTGTAAATGTATATGGAATTAAATTTGGAACCATAGCTAAATTATGTGAAAGATTTTACCTCATGTATTGAGGGCAAGGAAATATGTGCATATTGTATTATTTCTTATTTCTAATCATGACACAAAAAATCAAAATACCTCATAGTTTAAGGCTATCAACTAATTTTAGTGATTTCATGAACAATAAAAATAATGAACACAACCTAAGATTCATACAAATTTTCACTTTAAAAATATTTTGGTGAAAGTATATGGTAAATTATTCAGACAGTGGCTTCACATCTTCATTGCAGTTTTCATATGTAGATAACATGTCAATTTAATTATTTCTCAGTCACGATTGTCTATGTGAATATGTATTCAGACACTGGTGTGCAAAATCTGTACCCATAGCCAGGAAATAAGGTAGAAATTGAGGTATTTCAGTAATCAAATACTGAACAAAGTATAACATACAAATGATTTCTTCAGATATTGTGAATAAGACATACCAAAACACTTAATAAGATAAAACAATTCTAATAATAGTGAAAACATAAAGATATAAGTTGTTGGAATCAGAGAAATATTGAGATTTGTTGATAGAATAGAAACAATTTATGCTGGTATAGTGTATCTAAAATATTTTATATTCTTTGTCTATTAAATTGAATAATATGTAGACATTAAAATCTGTCTATTTCAAATACCAGATTACAGGATTATGTTTATTTCCTATACTTCAATAATCTACATGGATACAAGACCCCTGTAAATAAGAACAAGATAATCTGTGTATTGTCAGTGCTGAGAAAGAAAAGAGGCATCAACCAACATTTGCTGACATGGATTTTAGAATAGAACCCCAAGACGAGAGAAGCTCAGGCTGACCCTAGGCCAAATTATACAGGGATGTAGTTTGTCTTACTACCTCTTCCACCTTCATTTCTTTTTAATCCTGGAAAGCTGTATGTAACATAAAATTTTCCATCTTATACATTTAAGTGTAAAATTCAGTGACACTGAAGATGATATTCACAATCTTGTGCCACCATCATCACTATTTCAAGAATTTTTATCCCACCGAAAAGAAAGTTGCATGTACTAGAAAATAATTCTCCATTTCCTGTACTCCTAGCTCCTGACAACCTCTAAATTCCTAGCTCTTTAGATTCATGGATCCAATTTCAAGTGTGAGGAAGGGATTTCCTCTCCTCACAGTGTAACAAGCTAATCCAAACCTGTAACAAGCTATTCTCTGATACCGGGTGGAAACCCTACAATTTTGCTCAATTCTCTTGCTGTCTACCTGGGCAACCTATCAGGCATGACAGGTTAAGGATTCAGTACAAGACTGTCCACCCCCGCCACACACACCACTTCAGACACCAGTCCCCAGTGCCAGTTACCCCTGTGCCTTTGACTTATGGGCTCCAGATCAGAGGTTCTAATAACATTCTCTTTGGACTTCAGACTCCATTTGCAAACTCACCGTGTCACCTGTACTAGCCAAATAGCTATAAGTCGAAACTTCCCATAACATCTCCCTTGGGTTTGATTAATGTGCTAGAGTGAAGAGGAAAAGTTAAAATTTTACATAACCTCCTTCTCCTTCTGCCTCTGTAACTCAGTTTGCCCCTTGCAAAGTGTGGATCACATAGGTCACCTAGTCTCAGAAAATGGGGACTTGCAATATTAGGAACTGGAGCTTATCTCACTCACCCTTGTCCTGCTCTTTGCAATCACCCAGCCCCTGCAAACCTGCTTAATCATGCCTGTCCAGGTCAGACATCCCCGTCCCCATCATGACTGCTGTTCCTTTGCATGAAATCCCTTAGTTTAAACCAGGCTATTAAGAGCTAGTGTTGCCCACTACAGTCTGTCTATTAAAACTCTGTAATCCCTTTGTTTGGGGCTCAGAGCTTGGAGTGTTAACTCCTCTAGGCCTGCCGGGGTAATAAACCTGAACTCTCCAACTCTCCAAATGTGGTGCTTGGTTTCTGCAACAAGAACACCTTACAGACTCAGAGAAACACTTTACTTACTAAAATATTAGATTATTATAAAATATAGATTATATATAGATTATATTTTATATAAATATAAAAGAATATAACACAAGAGTCAGCTGGAAGAGATACACAAGGTGAAGTAAATGGAATTCCATGCTCCACTTTTCCCAAATCTTCGCCTGTTCAGCAACCTGGAAGCTCTCTGAATTCTGCTATTTGCATTTCTATTGAAGCTTCATCACGTAAGGATAACTCATTAAATCATTAGCCACTGATCCAGGCTCCAGCCTCTTTCACCTCAGGAAGGTCAGTGCAGGACTGAAAGTTCCAATCCTCAAATCATAGGGCTCTGGTGATCAGATTCCATCCTTAGGTGAGGTCCAAAACTGACCTAATTAACATAGCAAAACACAGCTTTGTTGCTCTCCACATTTAGGACATTCCAAGGACTTGGGCATGCTGAGTGACTTTCTTTTTTCAAGGATTTTAAGGGCTCTGTGTTCTAATGGAAGACAAAACATGTATTTCTTATTAGAAATTATGATCATATAATGAATTTACTATTCTAGATATTTCCTATAAATAGAAACTATATTTTTCTTAACTTTCCATTTTCCTTCCTTTTTCCTTCAGTCACTTAGGTCCACATTCAATAATAGTTGATAAAATCTCCACATGTATAGCACCTACTCCATCCTACCAGCCAAAGCTCCAGATTGAAAAATCATTTAACTCATTTATTTGCCACAAAAGAATCTGCCTTCACTCAAGTTTTGTGAACTAGAGGCCATTGTCTTAAATTAGTGTCCTGCTGCTGCTGCTAAGTCACATCAGTCGTGTCCGACTCTGTGCGACCCCATAGATAGTGGCCCACCAGGCTCCCGTCCCTGGGATTCTCCAGGCAAGAATAATGGAGTGGGTTGCCATTTCCTTCTCCAGTGCATGAAAGTGAAAGGTGAAAGTGAAGTCGCTCAGTCATGTCCGACTCTTCGAGACCCCATGGACTATAGCCTACCAGGCTCTTCCATCCATGGGATTTCCAGGCAAGAGTACTGGAGTGGGCTGCCATTGCCTTCTCTGAAATTAGTGTCCACTGAACTGAAAAAAAAAAAAAAAGAATTACGTTGTTTCTTCTGTTAGATAGGTAGAATAGGGAAAAGGAGTTCAAAATGGTGGTGGCTAAAAGACAAAGAAGAGGAAAGCCCTTGAAAATAGAACAAAAGAAGGTCGGAGGACCAGAGTGAGAACCTCAGGTAAAACAAACAACATTCCTGGCTAGCCCAATTTACATAGGACAGGCCCAGGGAGAGAATAACATATGCAAAGAGGAGCCAAAGCTAGCTAGCTCGCTCTCTCTCTCTCTCTCTCTCGCATGCGGGGGTGCTCTTCTCTTCGCATGTTTGGATCAATGTCCCCTCACGCCTCAGAGATGGATTTTCCTGCTATCTTCTAAATAAAATAGAGCTGTAACACTGATTTGTCTAAGAGCTATAACATGGTCCTTTTGAGACCTGAGAGCTGTAACACGGTCTATCTAAGAGCTGAGAGCTGTGACACGCCAAGAGGGCTTTAATGTCTGTCACTCCAAATCTTTGTTGTGACAAGACAAAGAACTGAGGAACATACCCTCGCGTGACACTTCCAAAGTTTTTAATTTGCTCAAAATAAACTTATATAGATTCTTCTAGATGTGCTTGCACCTCAATTCTTTTTTTTAAATTTTGTTGGATGCGTTCATCAGCATAAACAGGATTGATCTAGTCAATTGCTCAATGGCCCCATTCCCACTGAGTTTCTGCCTCAAAGGTATAATAAGCATTGCTCTTACTGGAAGTGTTTATCAGCATGAACAAAAGCGATCTTCTTAGCTCCACCATTGCCCACTTGGGCTTTCCTGGTGGCTCAGCAGGTCAAGAATCTGCCTGCAATGCGGGAGACCAGGGTTTGATTTCTGGGTTGGGAATATCCCCTGGAGAAAGCAAAGGCTATCCACTCCAGTACTCTGGCCTGGAGAATTCCATGGACTGTAGCATCCATGGGGTGGCCAAGAGTTGGACAAGACTGAATGACTTTCACATCACAATGCCCACTTCAGTGAATATTGTACTGATGTCTTAGAAGCTTCATTTTAATATCCCATCAACTGGGCCTAAAGTTAACGGTCTACATCTCAATCTTTTTATGTACTGACAGGTGATGCATAAACTATTGCTGAATATTAGAAGTAGAATAAGTTCTTCCATTTCAGTATGGGCAAAGTCCCAAATTGTTCCTCTTGTTTGACAGACTTCCAGCAATGTTTCCTTGACAATCCTCATTATTCCTAAAAGTTATTTGCATATAGTCTTCAAATACCTCCCTGCTATTTTAATTAGTGGTTTTTGTTCACACAATAAAAATTCAGAATACAGATGTTAGATTCATGCAATTAATTAATAATAGCTATGATGTGGAGAAAGCAAAATATTTTAAAAGACAAACCTAGAAGATAAACATGTACTGGTAAACAGTGGAACTAATATGGCACTACTGTATAGCTGCCATAAAGCAGTAAATTCTTGTGGAAATTATTTCAAACTATCTAAGTTTCAAGATCTTAGATATTCTTATTGCATCTGAAGGCTTAGAATAAAGCTTTGCTTCATGAGTCCTAGATATTTAAGCATTACCAATGAATCTGTCATTTGATATTATTTTTAAAAGTTTATATTGATCCAAAAAGCATCATTGAAAAAAAGGACATGCCATCTTAACTTTTTTATTCTAAAAAAACTATGGCTCTGAATTGGATTTAATTACCAGAAGATAATGAATTATTTTCAGAGAGATAAAAAATATTTTTTCAGGGTATGTTGCTTTTGGAATATAATAAACATATCCAGATACTATAACTACAGCCTAAATATTATATATGTATATTAATGTGTATTATGCTAATAAGTAACTACAAGCAAGCTTTAGTCTCTCAATCGTGTCCAATTCTTTGTGACCCAGTGGAGGCCAGGCTCCTCTGTCCATGAGATTTCCCTGGCAAGAGTACTGGAGTGAGTTGCCATTCTCTTCTCCAGGAGATCTTCCCCATCCAGGAACTGAATCAAGGTCCCTGGCCTTGCAGGCAGATTTTTTACCATCTGAGCCACCAGAGAAGTCCTGAGCTAATTATATCAATATATTAAATGTAATATTAATATTATGATTATTGCCAATAAATATTATTTTTAACAATATATAGTGCTCTAAATATGCATGTTTATAAATTCTTATCTTTCAAAGGAAATTTTTACAAATATTGGCACTATAAGATGAATTGTCAGATCTGAGCTCAAATTTGTCAATTAAGTTTAATTCTGTCATTATAAGTTATTTGATTTGCCTATGCATAGAAAATTATCTTAGTCTAGTTGATATATAATATGAAATATTTCATATTATAACCACCACATAAAGAAAAGTATATGATGTTTCTTTATAAAACTTACTAAAAAAGTTTTTTAAAGACTATTCATTGGCTCCAAATTTCTTCTCAGAACAGTCTTCTATTTCTGGTTTGAATCTTTATTGCAATTTAGATTTCTACATCTAGCAAAATGTAAGCAATCCATAATAGGACTTCCTCACCAACTTGAAGAGAAAAGAGAGAATTTTGCAAGAGCAAATTTCAAGATGGAATGGTAATTTGATAAAGAGGTATGTCTTTGCTCAAGATAACCAGCCAAAACAAAAAGTAAAATCATTTATGCCATTAATAAATATACCTAGGTTTTAATTCACTGCAGGAAAAACTATGAATATAATTTATTTTGTTTACTATCACTACTAATATGACATTTATTAAAAAACAATTATCATATAAGGTTTATTTCTATTTGCCTTTAATTAAAGAAAAAAGTTATATCTGAAGTGTGAGTTAACTTAAATGATAGTTTGACTATTCTATCAAAGAAATTCAATATTCACTTAAAAGTCTCAGGAGAGAAGCAGTATAGATTAAGAGTTATGTTCTCTAACTTCATAGAGTGCATTCCCTGCTTGTCAAAGCTCAGACTGCTGGAGCCCACTGCCAAAATGTCTCATTCAGTAGATTTGGGGTGGAAACTGAGAGTGTGAATTTTTCCCAAACTGTGAGAGATGCTGATGCTGCTGACCTAGGCTTCAAAGTTCAAGAACACTGGATTAGTATAATTAAATATTTGCCTTTATGAAATGAAAATATCTCCTACCATATCAATAAACAAGAAATGTCACAGCCACCAGCGATCTCTGGCCTCTGAATGTGTGTGTGTTAGTCATTCAGTTGTGTTCAACTCTTTGCGACCCCACGGACTGTAGCCTGCCAGGCTGCTCTGTCCATGATATACTCCAGGCAAGAATACTGTAGTGGGTTGCCATTCCCTTCTCCTGAGGATCTTCCTGGCTCAGAGATCTAACCTGGGTCTCCTGCATTACAGCCAGTTTCTTTACCATCTCAGACACAAGGGAAGCTGCTGCTGCTGCTGCTAAGTCACTTCAGTTGTGTACGACTCTTAGCAACCCCATGGACCGCAGCCTACCAGGCTCCTCTGTCCATGGGATTTTCCAGGCAAGAGTCCTGGAGTGGGTTGCCATTGCCGTCTCCAACAAGTGAAGCTAGGGCTCCCTAAACTGCAATCCAGCAGATGCCGCCAACCTCCACTATGATGGCTGAGGAGCTCTTGGGAATGTAAGAAATAGCCATCTGACATTCCTTAAGCTGAAAAATGAAACAGGATTTGGCCCCAAACAGCTGAGTTGCCTACGAAAGGAATGAATTCACTGAACCCAGAGGCTTGCATCTTCCCATACACAGAATGCTAAGTTCCTTAACTTGATATCTGATCTTTGATGTTCAGACTGCTTGCTCCCTTTTTTGCAAAGTTGTATACAGCCTTACTAGCCCCCTTGGACTGCAAGGAGATCCAACCAGTCCATCCTAAAGGAGATCAGTCCTGAGTGTTCATTGGAAGGACTGATGCTGAAGCTGAAACTCTAATACTTTGGCCACCTCATGCAAAGAGTTGACTCACTGGAAAAGACCCTGATGCTGGGAAGTATTGAGGGCAGGAGGAGAAGGGGACAACAGAGGATGAGTTGGTTGGATGACGTCACTGACTCAATGGACATGGGTTTGGGTAGACTCCAGGAGTTAGTGATGGACAGGGAGGCCTGGCGTGCTGCGGTTCATGGGGTCGCAAAGACTCGGACACAACTGAGCGACTGAACTGACTGAACTGACCGCTCTGGCCTCCTTGGAGCAGTTTTGTCAGAAGCACTAAGATGCTGTCTCGTGGTCTCGGAGTCCTAAACATCTATCTCCACCAGATAAAATAACTACTTTCAGGTTGTGACTGTATTTTTTAGTTGACACCTGCACGCTTTATAATGAAAAACGTTTTTGTTTTTGTTTTCAGAACAAGTCATTCTGACGTTGGGTTCTATTCCCAGGTGGCTCAGTGGTTCAGGTTCCATCTGCTAAGGCGGGAGATACAGGAGACACAAGTTCGATTCCTGTGCCTGGAGGATCCCCTGGAGAAGGAGATGGCAACCCACTCCAGTATTATAACCTGGGAAAGCCCTTAGACAGAAGAACCTGATGGGCTACATGTTAGATGCAACTGAGCACACATACGTTTTAACATTAGACATTAACCTAGAATTATAATATCTGTGCCAGATGAAATTTATATTAGACAGGGAATCCTAACTAGTTTGGTATTTGAAAATGTTGAACGAATTTAGGTTTCTCTTAAGTCACTCAAATTTTGAGATAAATGGATTTAGTATTTGATCATGAGATTCTATGATATTTATGAGGAATAAAATTCAGATCATCCAAACCATTGTATTCGTTATGGTCCACAAGGGGCTCATAGTGTATTATTTTAAAATGGCCCATTGTGGCGACCTGACAAACAAGGGATGATGTCACAGTGGCCACATTACCCTGGCGGCCTCCTGTTTCTTCCTTGGGGCAATATCCTATTTTTCCCTGCTGGTGCCAGCTTTTCAAGGCTATTTGATCACTTGACTGTGAAACCCCTCTGACTACGTGATCACAAGACCCCAGCTGCGGGCTAAAGACAATCTAAGGCCCCTCCCTTCGGGACACAATTTCCCATCAATAGGGTATAAGAAGGGCTGGCTTCAAAGGTAGAGCACTGGTTTCTCTCTAAAGTCAGTCACTTTCTTTCTTCCTAAAATAAATCTTTCCCGGCCTGAATGCCCGACTCACTGTCTTTTCCTCTGCGCTCGCCTTACAGTATTTAAGGCTGATATTTCTTCAAAAATACTCTAAGTTTTCTTAGTCGGTCCTTATGACTTTTACTACTATAGTACCACACTGGCTCATTTGCTTCATCTTTAGTGAGAGCTCGTTTTTACTGAGAACTCTTAGGCACTTGCAGGAAACATCATCTGAAAACAATAAAGGAAGGGAAAATAAGAAAGGAAGATTGATTTTTCATAAAACACAGAATATGTAGAAAATGCAGCATCAGTTAAACCTCACACCTAAAAATCAAACACCCTTGAAGTGTTTTTCATTTGGTGGCTACCATCTTGGAGACATTCAAGCAGAGCTGGCTTCATGGACATGTGACTTGTACAGTCACACAGGGCCTCCTGCTCTGATGTCCTTTGCGTTTGGTTGGATGATCTACCTGCTTTGCATTGGAACTCTTAATAATTTATTAAAAAGGGCTCCATATTTTCCTTTTGCACTGCAACCTGCTCTACATTCAGGTAATAAAATTAATTCAAATATTGTGTTTACATTTCTCCCAATGTAAACTTATACTTGGTAAGCATATGTCTAAAAGTTTAAGCAATAACTCTTGGTATATTCATTTAAAGTCACAAATACTTCTAAGCCTGTCTAGACATAGAAAATTTACTAAGTACAACAAAATAATTATTATGGAAAAGAACTAAACCTGGAGAAAAAGAAAGTGAGCATGTATGCAGTGAGAACAGATTCACAATGAAATTAATCAAAGAGAAAGAATTTGAGCCCAAGGACTTGCAGGCTTTGGAGGGGCACTCCATCCCTGCCAGGGAAAGGAAATCAGATTCGTTGAGCAGACTAGGTTGTGTGTGTGTGTGTGTGTGTGTGTGTCTGCTGAGTCCCTCAGTTGTGTCTGACTCTCTGAGACCCCATGAACTATAACTTGCCATGCTCTTCTGTCCAAGTGATTTTCCAAAGAATACTGGAGTAGGTTGCCATTTCTTCCTTCAGGGGATTCTCCCAGCCCAAGGATCAAACCCACATCTCTTCTCCTGAGTCTCCTGCATTGGCAGGCAGATTTCTTTACCACTGTGCCACCTAGCAAGCCCATTAGCATTTAGTCTACAGTAAAATACACACAGGCCAATCCAATACTTTATAAATTGAGCTTGGAGAGGTTTCTGGCTTGTACGAGCATAGATAAAATCCTCCCAAAATCCGAATCTACATAATCCATGTGGGCATGGCTTCTATTAGGAAGTCCTTGTTAATTATTAAATTGATGCATATTTTTGTGACCCACAGGAAAAAAATTTAGCTAATCAGATTGCACAAGTAATCAACATCAAGAGACAATTCAGAAAACATTTGTGCTATTTTCAAAGGATAACCATAAGAGAATGTCTCCATGTAGGACAGGGAGGCAGAGTGGACAGATTTAAACAGATATTTTGTTTAAATTATAGTGCAATTTCAAGTCTCAGGAAAGCAAAATGTCTAACACTATCAATAACTTATCCTTTGTTTGAAATAATAGCACAGTAAACATGAATTAACCAAGGAAGAAAATTTTCTAAAATAGAAACTTGTTTCTCCTGTTCAGGAAGGAATTATTATCATTAAAAATATGTAAATACAATATACAGAATTAAAATTACTCTAGAATTTGAATAGAAAAACTATAATCAATGAGCAGCATAAAGGAAAAGTTATTCTGTGAAACATCCTACATTCCTATGTACATAAAAATTTACAAATAAGATTCCAAAAATTCTAAGTTTTAGGCAATATTCATGCAAAAAAATAATTACACTAATTCATCTATATTATTGTTTCCTTGAATCATGAGACTGGAGAGCAGGGTGTATAGTTTTTATAAAATTAAGCAAAATGTACTTGAGAGACAAATGTACTTGCGAAACTGTTAGTGTTTAAATCCTGACTCTCTCTCTTTGTAACAGTTGAGTTTGGGAAAATGTTTACCTTCTTTGAGTCTCACATTTTTCATCATTTGCTAATGATAATGATAGCAAAAATCTCATGGGACTTGTCTGAGAATTAAATGAATTAATAGATATAAAGTGCTTAAAATGGTGTCTAATATTTGGTTAAAAAAAAGGTATTATTATTGTTTTATTATTATCATAATATAGCAGGCCTTGAGACTAACATAACAATCATGAAAGGCCACCCAGAGGAAGTGATTTTTGAAACTGAAAGTTAAATCACCCAACAAATGCTATATGCATGTGTATTATAACATATGTTGCTTGATTGATCTCATATATAAGACGTAGAAAACAGTGTGTGCTTGAGTTGCCTTTGCATTACTAATGCAAACTTCCGTCTCCAAAAATAGTGCTAAATTGAAATTCCCATATGACTGCAACTATCTGCATACTTGTTTTCATGTAGTATAGAAAGGCTGTTTCCTTCCCAAGTGGCTCAGTGGTGAAGGATCTACCTGCCAAGGCAGGAGATACAGGAGGTGCAGGTTAGATCTTTGGGTCTGGAAAGCCCCTGGAAGATGAAAATGGCAACCCACTCCTGTATTCTTGCTGGAAAAATCCCATGAACAGAGGAGCCTGGTGGGCTACAGTCTATTGGGTTGCAAAGAGTCAGACACAACTGAGCACACACACATGGATTCTTTAAGAAAGGATAAAAGAAGAAGTCATTAAGATTTCAGTAAGATGAAGAAATCTGACCAGAGAAGTGAAATTGCAGGTCAGAATCTGTAGATGAGAATGCCTACACTGAATGCCTGCACTGAGACTGCCATTCAAGTTTCTTAATCCCCTCATCAATGAAGCTCAAACTAACACTGGGCATCAGGAGAACTTCTAGTTTCTGATCCCCACTTGTACAAGGATATTGTCTTATCACATTTATAGTAATAACTTTCTCTCCTCTGTTGAAAATGCCGAATAAAAGGATAAATCTCCAACCGGTTGCCTTGTTTTGTTGTTAGAAAAATGAGATCTTTACTCTCTCAGAAGTTACGATCATTTTTTTAAAAATGAAGGAAATGCCATCCAATTATATTTCATCATTTTAAGTGTTATGGGTATAGGAAACCAAGTAAAAGCCATGAAAATTATATAAAAGATATAACTCTAAACAGTATGAAATTAGGAGTTGAGTGAATAAAAGTGTGATGTCATTTTTGTTTTTTTCAGTAACAACATTGTGTCTTGGCCAGGATCCAATTAGTGTTAGCCATGATGATAAATATGTTTGCTTGAAATCTCACATCTCCTTCTGATGGCTAAAGGACATTTTGCTTTAGAGTCTACATATATTTCTAAAATCATGTACTTCCTTTTAGTACAGATCATCACCTCTCAAACAAAAAAGAAAAATCTTTCCTATGACTCTTTTGGATATAAATAAGTACCCTGTTTTCAAAAGCTGGAAAAATAAACTCTATAGTTATAAAATAAACATTTGGTGCAATGCCTATCAAATTAGGACACATCTAAAAGCTTTGAAATATAGTCCACACACACAATGAAATTCTCTTCTGCTCATGTCCATTTTCTTAAAATAAAAACAATATATAGTCATCCAACCCTCAGCAGGCTCTACTGAGATGCCTATCTCTCTGGGGCCCCTGTTAGACTATATCACAGTGACAATATAAAACCTCTAGTTCTTCAGTGTATTTCCAACATTTAGTACAATACTGGTAAATGGTGAGTATTCATAAGCATTTTATAAATGAATGAATAAAATAAGTGAATGAATGAAAAGTCTATGGGAATTATCTTGATGAATAATTTGCAAATATTGTGCTGAAAATGATGTTCTTCTTTTTTTTTTTTTTTTGAAAATGATGTTCTTAAATAAAAGTCTGATCTCAACTCTGTGGAAAGCTACTAATAATAGTGAATGAGCTTCAGAATTTATTTTAAAGAAAAAAGTTAAATAGTAATATGTATAATGTAATATCCTTATGTTTAAAGAAAGAGAAAATAGAAGCAAATAGTTATATTTGATATTTACTTATAAGACATTTAGAATTATTTCTCAGAATTTGTCGATTTTAAGTTAAAATGTTTACAATAATAACTTTACAAATGGAAATAAAAGTGTTACCTGCATGTGCTCAGTGACAGTAATGAGGAATGTCCATGGAAACACACAGATGTCAGGGAAGGAAGAGTCTACATGGCACAAATGAGCTCCTCAATCAAGACATGTAGAGTTTGATTTAATTTGGGTATATTTCTAAGAGAAACACTTTTGCAAACAAATTTAAGCTACCCTCTATTGCATAGTGACTTTTGTATAATAAGATCACCCCAAGGTTCTTGCCTACTGCTCAAATAGGTTTATTTTTTGTGTGTATTCTGAAAAAAGTACTTTCCCTCTGCTAAACTTTACCTAATTGCTCTCTTGTGGATGTCTACAAAAGTAGCCATCATATTTCTCTGTAGGCTACAGACAGCTCCTAAGAATCACCGATCTTACTTTCTGCACTGGAACCTTGAGATATGAGTAGGAGAGTTTTGCATTACAGACTACAAAGTAGACTAGATAATCCAGATAACCAGATGAGAGCACCTACAGATTTTATGTTTTAGGTAACAGAATTAACATTTTTTACAGACTTCACTGAACTGCTGTTTGATCAATTGCCTCTTTATGAAACCAAGTAGTACATTTAACTGAGAAAAAAAATGTTCAACTTGATTTACCATGATTTCAGAAGACAGCGCAATTTAATGCAGGTTTTCAATTACATCGGGTCTTACAAGAGCTAATTTGTGCAACTTCATCGACATTGTAAAGCATTGAGCAACCCTTGGCCCTGGAGGAAAAGAGACTTGGAAATAAGCTCTTACATGGACCATAGTTCTTCATTCTATTTTAAAGAAATTTTATACGAAAGAGAGAGACAATGCTTACTGCTCACAGTTTAATGCTTGCTGAAACAAATGAATTCACTTTATATTGATCCAAACAGAAATTTACTTATTTTTTCTTCTCTGGAACTTCACTCCCCCCAGAAAAGGGAATCATGTTTAAAGTAGATTTTTGAGAAAAAAATTTTTTTCATATGTTTTCAAAAACATTAATTTAAATGTAATCTAACAGTACAGAAATGCTACTTATCTGACTGGACCATCTGCTCTAAAGCATACTTTTTCGACTTTAGGAATACTATATAATTAAAACATTGAGACTGAGAATCCAAAGGGCTTTTGTTTACATAGATTATATATATTATTATCTACCATATTAGAAATAAAAACTGATAAATTAAAAGACATTTATTTATTAATTCAATTTAAATAACAATAAAATACATTTGAGGTTAATGTAAATAATGTATCTTTATTTAAAATACCATAAAACCATCTCCAAAAGAGAAGGGGAAATTATTTTACAAGTTTGCACATCTCTTTAAAATCCGGATTAACAGACAAAAGCAGGGTTATCATATCTGCTGGTGCATTCCATCTGTTGCCTCCACACAGACGTACTTGGAAGAGTGTTTTAAACAATTTTTAGATAATTGTGGGTATTTTTGCTTGCTTTTACAACAAAGTTGTGGTTTTTAAAATATTTTAAAGTAATTAACCTCCAATTAAAATAAATAAATTTATATTAAAAAAATAAAGGTTAACTGCAATGTGGAATCTGAATTTGATCAATGTAGTTTTTGTACTCTACTACATGAGTTTGAGCAAGCTCTGAGAGATGGTGATGGACAGGGAAGCCTGGCATACTGCTGTCCATGAGGTCACAAAGAGTCGGACACAACTAAGTGATTGAACTGAATTGATATCAAATTCATTTTTCTGAATTTCAAATGAGTCATTTACCCATGTACTAAGTCATGGATAACATCCATGATTATTGGATGTTATTGGTCATTTGAAATATACTTGTTCACTGAATATACAGGTGATCAAAATGTTGACGCATTTTATCATACAATATCAAGACATCACATTTGTTATTATCACCAATAACCTCATCAGAAAAGTCTTTGGGACTAAGAAAGAACCTCTCAAGCACATAACGATGGATACCAATTTGGGGAAATTCTAATTTTCACTGGAAATGTCCAGTATAATCATTTGGCAACAAATATTGTCAGTTATTGTCCTTGAAGTGGCAATCTCATTTTCCTGATGATTTCAAGAAGCTACCTTTTGAACACCCAAGCCTGAATAATTATTGTGTTAGTCTTTATTTTAAATATATTTTATGTTCCATGTCAGTCATTGTTTGAAATAAAAGTATTTTTTCATGAAAAAGAAGCTAGTGTAGCCTCAAACCTCAAACAGTTGCATAAATACTTCTACTCAAGACAAGCATCATATTTCATTTTGTAACAACTGTACTTAGTTTGTACTTTCCATTTTATCACACAGAATTTTGAAGAGATGTGTACTCAAGGGTCACCCAAGTGTTACTCTCAAGAATAGTAAAGGGAATAAAAAGGAAGCTTCTAATAAAGCAGAGTCAAAACATGGTAAAATATTATTTCATAAAGTGAAGTTTTCTTTACATCTCACTTCATTTACTTTATACGATACCTTTGGTTCCTACTTTGTCAAAATGTGTTTCTGAAACCTAGCTTTATTTAGGGAAATTTAAATTTTAAATTTTATCAGAATTGCTCAATTGTCTATCATGTTAATGGAATGAATACTCCATTTCTTAAAGTGATTTAATTTTTCTTTACCTGGACCATAGAATGCAGGTCTGATTTTTATATTAGCCATTTATCACAAATATTATTTAGTCCTCTGGGTTATATTATACAATATAATTTATATTGACTTTGCACATTTTAAGACCTGAATATATGAGATTAAATGTTGAGAATAAGCAAATATTTCTAATTAGCATTAATTTTCCAGCTACCTTCAACTGAAGCCAAAATTCACTAAAGAATTTCATCAGTATTTAAAAAAATATCATGTGAATATCTTCACAGTTCTTTCACAATCTATTTGATTAATTGCTTAATTTGAATTCTTTTTAAAGAATAAAATGTATAGAAGTGCTCAGATTTAAGCTGAGATAAAATGAATAAAATAAATGTGTAAAAATAAACATAAGATCATAGTCCACTGCATCAGTTGTGTTGAACACGGGGCAATAGAGTAATTTGTTATAACTTTGTTAGTTCGTTCAAAATATCCATTTATGTCATACAATGGTCAGTGTTTCAGTTCACAGAGAATATGAGAAAACTGCAAAATTATATTCTTGAGAAAAAGGAAAGAGTGGAAATCAGATAATGAGTTAGAGAAAAGTTCACAGATAAGTTATCCTAGGTAGGAAGTGTAGGTGGAAGATTTGTTGTTTAGTTGGTGAGTCACATTGGACTCTTTTGAGACCCCAGAGACTGTAATCACCAGGCTCCTCTGTCCATGGGATTTTCCAGGCAATAATACTGGAATGGGTTGCCATTTCCTTTTCCAGGGGTGCTTCCATACTCAGACATCCAACCCTCCTCTCCTGAGTCTTCTGCATTGCAAGCAGATTCTTTACCATTGAGCCACCTAGGAAACCAGGAGGGATGCCAAGATTTGTAAAATTCTGACGATGGACTGAAAGGAAAAAAGCAAGAACCTTCTACCACCATGTGCTAAGGTGCTTAGTCACTCAGTCACATCTGACTGTGCAACCCCTTGGACTGCAGGCTGCCAGGCTCCTTTGTCCACGGAATTCTCCAGGCAAGAATACTGGAGTGGGTTGCCATTTCCTTCCCCAGGAGATTTTTCCCAATCCAGGGGTCAATCCCAGGTCTCTTGCACTGCAGGCAGATTCTTTACCATCTGAGCCACCAGGGAAGCTGCTGTACTAGGATTAATAGAAACAAATAGGTGGAAAGTAAGAAAAAATGTAATCAGAAAACAATTCAATATTTTTTCCTCTTAAAAGACTTAAATCACATCAGGTTAAATACAGAATACATTTCTTTGAAGGCATAGCAGCAAGGGCAAACAGCAACAGAGGTTACTTTAAGCTAATAGTTATAAATAATTTATGATTTTACTGAATTGTTGGCTAGGGAGTTAATTTAAAAGAGTATTTGTCTGTCTGTGCAGTGTTGGTGAGAATCCCCATGGATGAATTTAATAGAAGAAGGTCTCACTGGGAGACAAATGACTTTATTCACTGCTCCAGCCAATCAGAATACTCCCAACAGCCTGAGCTCTGCCCAAGGCTTACCAGGGAACAACATAGCCATGGTGCAGAATGCTGAGACTTCCTTTTGAGGCGATAATTAGTCATAAAAGTCACACTGGAGGAACAGTAATTAATGATCAGAAAAATACTTTCAGGCTGCCTCATTTGGGAAGGGGAAGCCAAAGCAAGATGCTGGGTTTAGGAACTGTGTGCCAAGTGTTCATCACTCAATATCCAGACTACATTCTCCTTGGAAGACTTCTGATCATACGAGCCTTAAGCTCTCTAGTCCTCAGGAGTCCCTTTATGTCGTGGTAATGGCATTTTTTCCACTTCTGTCTCCAAGGAAGGTTGCTGGAAATTCTGAGAACTCCAGAAAGTTACCTAAAAGGCAATCATCTCACAAAGATATTTAGTTAAAAACAAAATGTCTAAGGAACAGGGAAAAAAATATTTTTTGTAATTCTTAACAAGGAAATATAACTAAAGTTACATGGCACCGGCTTTATTAAATGGGAAGAATATGAACCCAAATTCAAAAAGGACACAAATAACAACAATAATATGTTATATATATTTATATTATGTTTCTTGTTAAGGAAAAAGTGCACTCCTGGGGCATCTTAAGAGTTTTGTTAAATAAAATTTTTATTTTAATATACAACTTCTGTTCCATAATATCTAATTTTGTGCTATTTTTCCCTTATAATTTAGATCATAAATGACTGGTAAGACCATCAAGAAACATAAGAACCATGGGGTCATTTAAGTGTTTGTTGTTGTTGCTCAATCGTGTCTGACTCTTTTCCAACCCCATAGACTGTAGCCTGCCAAATTCCTCCATCCATGGGATGTCCCAGGCAAAAATACTAGAGTGGATTGCCATTTCCTTCTCCAGCTGAATCTTCCCAAATCAGGGATTGAATCCACGTCTTGTCTTCTGCATTGGCAGGCAAGTTCTTTACCACTAAGCCACCTTAGTAGTCCCTAACTCCCCCAGGAGGCAGGCCTAAGAGGGAGCATGTCGTTTTGCTTGTGTGTGTGTATGCTAAGTTGCATCAGTCATGTCTGACTCTGCGACCCTATGGACTGTAGCCGGCCAGGCTCCTCTGTTGCTGTTATTTGCTGTTATTTACTCTTACCCAAATACTGCCTAATGCCCATATATCGCAATCAACTATCTCAATGGAAAAATATTTGCTTATTCTTCTATAAGTGGTAACTCAGCACTAACCTGTGAAAATAATCTCCATCATCTGCTTTTTGTATCCCACCTTCATCCATCAGTAAATCTCTTTGAGATGAATCCTTACTGAACTAGAATATCACACAATCTTGCAATTCTGTCTGCTATGTTTGGCACCCATTTCTCATCCCAAGGCTTTACAGATTACATTTATTCATGATTAATGTATTTCCATTAGTACTAATTGGAGAAGGTAATGGCACCCCACTCCAGTACTCTTGCCTGGAAAATCCCATGGACAGAGGAGCCTGGTAGGCTGCAGTCCATGGGGTCGTTAAGAGTTGAACACAACTGAGTGACTTGACTTTCACTTTTCACTTTCATGCATTGGAGAAGGAAATGGCAACCCACTCCAGTATTCTTGCCTAGAGAATCCCAGGGATAGGGGAGCCTGGCAGGCTGCCATCTATGGGGTCGCACAGAGTCGGACATGACTGAAGCGACTTAGCAGCAGCAGCAGCAGCAGCATTAGTACTAATAGAAAAATATACCATTTTTTAATGGCTCACTGGAGAAGCCCATAAATTATAGGATATAAGATGGTTGTCATATTCAAATTTGCAATGGTTCACGTGTCCTGTGATGGTTTTCCTTGGTGACCCTAACTTAGAGACATTTTGTCTTTTCTCCAAGTACAGTTTGCATCTCTGGCTTCCAGCATAAACTTAATTACACATATTTCAATTCTATAGTTGTTCTCTGAGTAAATTATTTCCCCAGCAGTGTTTAATCTTCTAGTCAGTAGGACCTATATTATTTTTCTTCTGTTTCCCATGAAGTGCCTAGAATACTACTCAGTAGGTACTTGAAAATGTGGATAGGTTTGATTTAATAACGTCATAAAAGGGAAATTATACAGAATATTGAATCTCTTCAACTGTTAGTTTTCTAGACTTGAGTTCTAGCTTGTAACTATAAACATTTTTCCAGAAATCAAAGAATGTTGACATATTTACCCCCTCAACACCTATCTCAGTGTTCTTGAAGTTAGACTGTAACTTAGATGAAGCCAGATATGCTATTTTTTAAATTGTTTTTGGAGTATAATTGATTTACCATGTTGTATTTGTTTCAGGGTTATTGCAAAGTAAATCAGTTATACTTATACATATGCCCACTCTTTTTTTAAAGATTATTTTCCCATATAGGTCATTGCAGAGTAATGAGTAGTGTTCCCTGTACTATACAGTAGGTTTTTATTAGTTATCTATTTTGTATATAGTAGTATGTATATGCGGAGAAGGCAATGGCACCCCACTCCAGTACTCTTGCCTGGAGAATCCCATGGACAGAGGAGCCTGGTGGGCTGCAGTCCATGGGGTCGCTAAGGGTCGGACACGACTGAGTGACTTCCCTTTCACTTTTCACTTTCTGGCATTGGAGAAGGAAATGGCAACCCACTCCAGTGTTCTTGCCTGGAGAATCCCAGGGACGGGGGAGCCTGGTGAGCTGCCGTCTATGGGGTCACACAGAGTCGGACACGACTGAAGTGACTTAGCAGCAGCAGCAGTATGTGTATGTCAATACCAACCTCCCAATTTATCCTCCTTCCTTATAGCCTAGTCACTGTAAGTCTGTTTTCTACATTCAAGATTCTGCTTCTGTTTTATAAATAAGTTTATTTGTACCCTATTTTAGATTCCACATGTAAATGATATCATACATTATTTGTCTTTCTTTGACTTCACTTGGTATGACAACTTCTAGGTTCATCCAAGTTCCTGCAAATGTTATTATTTCATTCTTTTTTATGGCTGAGTAATATCTCATTGTATATATGTACCACACCTTCTTTATCCATTCCTCTATTGATAGACACTCAGGTTGCTTTTATGTCCTGGTATGGATGTTGACACATTCATTCACCTTTGCAGCTTGTCACGTGGTATAAGCCCTACATAAATGCTTATTGAATGAAGAAAGTGAGTTTTATTAGATAATTTCTGAGATGCTTCCTAGTCCACATTCATTTTTTTCTTTGAATCCTTCCTCCCTAACCAAAGGTGAATTCCATAGGCAGTAATGTCCCTTCCATTTTTGCCAAAACTGATTGGACCTATGCACACTTGGTACACAACTTGCCAGCCAGAGTCCCCCTTATTCTTGCTGGAATATTCCTTGGTGGCACTGGAGTACATTACAGCAATGAAAGCTTGTGGGTGTAGTGAACTGCAGGGCTAGGAGAGCCACATGCTACCATGGCTATAGATGGAATAACTCTCAAGCATGATGGCTCTGAGGAACAGAGAGAGAATGTATGTGTGTGCAGAGAGAGACAGACGGAGCAAAGGCCAAGAGGAAGAGAGTTAAGGCGCAAGGATGGAGAAGTTTGCACCAGGCCTTTATGCTGGCCCTGCCTCCAACTGCTTGAGAAGTTGGCTCATAGTCTACCCTGTGTCCATGAATGTGTCCTGAGAGGTAATAAGCTAGTCTTGAGGCTTTCCTGTTATTATATCAGCACAGATATTTTGCTAACTTAAAATACTCAATTAAAACTGTAATAGAGACTGACCTGAGAAGACATTGAGGGTATTTTGGGGCTACCCTAGTGCCTCAGCAATAGAAGAATCCACCTGTGATGCAGGAGATGTGGGTTCCTCCCTGGTTTGGAAAGATCCCTTGGAGAAGGCAGTAGCAACCCACTCCAGTATTCTTGCCTGGGAAATCCCATGGACAGAGGAACCTGGCAGGTCGTAGTCCATAGGGTCGCAAGAATGTTGAACATGACTGAGAGATTAAACCACAGCAACAACTGAGGGTATTTTACCTGTTGGGGGGCTTGGACTCTAGTTGCAGCTCTACCACAGGCTGGGAGTATCATCTGAGTTTCTCTGCTTGTGAGTAAATGATGCTGAACCAGGTGATTTCTGTTAACCCTCCTATCCCTCAACTTTTGTGATCCTACCATGATACTAGTCACTTTGATCAAAACTATAATGTTCAATTAGCCAAGTATTTCTATGTTCCCAGATATTTTATCACAAAAGAGAGACTTACCTAGATATTCATAGCATTCTTTAGTTTTCACCTAGATGTTTGAAGTTAAATTGGTGTAGTCCTCTTTCAAATTCACTTTTTTAGCTCTTTGCATTCATACAGCATGAGACTTTACCTCTTTCATTCTGGGATCCTTCCAAATAACATTCATGAACTCAAAAGTAAGCTTGAATAGGTTTTTCTAATCCATATGCATGGAACACCTGTCTTTTTTATATCTATAGAAATCTGTCTCACGTGAAAAATTTAATATCACAATTTCAAATTCTTTCCTTCTGAATATGTTAAAGTAGCTTTCCCAACAAAATTTACAAGATTTTCTGACCGTATGTAAACATAGAAAACTTGGTACAAGGCCTTGTCCCAATTGATACAGACCCAAGGGATAGAAACTGGCAAGACAGTACATTGCAAATTACTCAATAAACATGTATCATTACATCTTAGTAACCCTTTCATGTTGACTGCATAAGAGTTTCTCGATTAAATTACAATAGCTAAAGGTTGGAAAAAAACACACTTTGAAATTTTGAAATTTAATTCATTTGGTTCTTTTCTAACTCATTCAGTCCTTTTCTTTATCCTGTTAATCAGCTATAGACTATGTCTCCTAAGTATACATGAAGTGAAGTGAAGTATTAGTTGCTCAGTAGTGTCTGACTCTTTGCAATCCAATGGACTGTATCCTACCAGGCTTCTCTGTCCTTGGGATTCTCCAGGCAAGAATATTGGAGTGAGCTGCCATTTCTTACTCCAGGGGATCTTCCGGACCCAGGGATTGAACCTGGGTCTCCTGCACTGCAGACAGATTCTTTATAATCTGAGCCACCAGGGAAACCCAACATTATATTTATGTGACACAACAGCACCAGCTGCCTAAAATGCTTGGAAAAGCCTCTCATAGCTTCATTCAAAATACTAATTTTGTTCGTGCAATTATCACTGTATATTTTTCCAGGAAAACTCATGTTAAAAAGACGGCAGAATTATCTTTCTGACCCTGATCCCCTCACTAAAACCACAGCACTAGCTCAATGACCTAATCCATAGCATGCTACCACTCATCTCCATGCCTAGAAACATAGGTAACAAACTTACCCAGATAGAAGTCTGTTTCTACCTGTTGAGAACCAAACAGTATGAGCACCCAGACTCTAAAATGAATAATTCCATGGGTGACCGACATGAAGAGTGTGGGAAGAGCCAGCTGACTACAGTGTATGAGGAGGAAGACCAAGAGATATGTCAAAATGAGATTCAAAGAAATCATAGCAAACATGTGCAAAGAACACCAAGCAGTTAAGTTAGGCTGAGTTGTTATTTCATGAAGCAGGAAATAAATCCGGCAACTCAGATTGGTACCAGATTATAGATGGTTGTTGATAGCCAGGCTGAGGAAACCAAAACTCAAACTATACATCAAACACCAACTGACAATTTTTAAGCAGACTTAGAGTCATAGGATGAGTGACAATATTAATGTCAAATAATATGTCACAATCATCTACATTGGACATGGGACTGCATGAAAAATTAAGAATAAGACAAGCATAGTCTCTGCCTTTAAGAGAAAAACTACCCACATATACAAAGTCAAATAATGAATAAAATAAACCTAAACCCTAAGGCAGAAAATGTTAACTTCTATAAGGAAGGATCAAAATGCTTTGGGAGTCTTAACAGCCTCAAACATTCTTTGCCTTTTATGTAGGAGTTATTTACCTTGAGCCTTTGGCTGTCTTTCATCAATACATTGATGATTCTCAGCAATAACAATCCTATTTCATACAATCACTACATCTTCTAAACCTATCATGCAACCAGCACATTACCTTTCACTACTATTGCACTGCAGTTCAGCACCAGTGAAAGTTGAATGTTCATACCACAACCACATGCCACAACCCATGAGGGCTCCATATTCCCAAAGGAATGAGACTTCAACTGCCAACTGGATAATCCAGCTTGAAAATCCCTTTATAAACTCACCTTCTTATACCAATGAAAGTGAAAATGAATAGTTGCTTAGTAACGTTCAAAAGTTATGACCAACCTAGATAGTATATTGAAAAGCAGAGACATTACTTTGCCAACAAATGTCCATCTAGTCAAGGCTATGGTTTTTCCAGTGGTCATGTATGGATGTGAGAGTTGGACTGTGAAGAAAGCTGAGCGCCGAAGAATTGATGTTTTTGAACTGTGGTGTTGGAGAAGACTCTTGAGAGTCCCTTGGACTGCAAGGAGATTCAACCAGTCCATTCTAAAGGAGATCAGTCCTGGGTGTTCATTGGAAGGACTGATGTTGAAGCTGAAACTACAATCCTTTGGCCACCTCATGCAAAGAGTTGACTCATTGGAAGACTCTGATGCTGGGAGGGATTGGAGGCAGGAGGAGAAGGGGACGACAGAGAATGAGATGGCTGGATGGCATCACCGAATCAGTGGACATGAGTTTGAGTAAACTCCAGGAGTTGGTGATGGACAGGGAGGCCTGACGTGCTGTGATTCATGGGGTCACAAAGGGTCAGACACTACTGAGTGACTGAACTGAACTGAACTTTCAATTCTTTGTGACCCTATGCACTGTAGCCCGCCTGACTCAGAGGAATTCTCCAGGCAAGAATACTAGAATGGATTGCCATTCCCTTTTCCAGAGGATCTTTCCAACTCAGGGATGGAAACTCACCTTCTTATGCCAATAACTGGCACCAATTATCTTTATAAAATTCCCAGGAAATAGTCTGGAGAAGGAAATGGCAACCTACTCCAGTATTCTTGCTGGAGAATTCCATGGAGAGGAGCCTGGCAGCCTACCATCCATGGGGTCACAAAGATTTGGACACAACTGAGTGACTAACACACACGCACATGCACACACACACCAGGAAATAGATGTTAGGTCTAAAGTTTGCATGCAAGTGATTTATAAAGGAGAAAGTAGTTAGTGCTGTAGGACTGGGCAGATAGATTGAACAGTGAGGAACTTTCAGCAGAGAATTCAATTGGATATTATGGAAAACTGGAGCTGGGAAGGCTCTTGTCCTGTTCAAAATAAGGCCAGAACGCCATGACTTTTTACTCCTACATCAAGTCATCGGATACAGGCTGACTCCAGGAAATGAATTTAACTTGGGAAACAGAGCCTCCCCCAGCCAAGGGCGGTTCCTGGAGCAGAACTGGGCTACAAGCATTCAGTAGACAAGACTACCAGCAGCTGTGAGAATTCATGCTCAGTATTTGAAGAAAAGTACATACCAGGATAAAGTCCTTACTCACTTCCAGGAACTTTCCTCTAAATTGACATTTATTAGTCACTTTGCTAATAGTTAAGCTCATTTACCCCCCTTTAAAACCTCTTATGTAGAACCCATATCACTTTTTTTACCCCCAAAACTGTCTTGACACAGTGAAATACAACTTTTTGATCCCCTATTGCCTTCTCTTGATAAAACAAACTGAACATATAGAATGTAAAGAAAATATCAATTTAGTGCCTATGAAAGCTCCAAAGAAAAATATTAGCTGATTAAGATTTAATGGATTTCTACCACTTGAACATCTCCGGTCAGCACCAATATATTCATTAATAGTACAAAAGATCTTTAGTTTCTCTGTAAGAGGAAGGCAATGTTCAGTAGTTAATGTTTCAGTATCTTATTATATTGGGAGGGATCTAATTGCTTAATAAACTTCCACCACCTAATTTAATTTAGCACAACTTGAGACATTTAGTTTACCAAAACCTAGAGAGACTAAATAGATAGATATTTCTTGCTGTTGTTGTTCATTCCCTCTGTTGTCTCCAACTCTTTCCAACATCACGGACTGCACATGCCAAGCTTCCCTGTCCTTCACCATCCCCAGAAGCTTGCTCAAACTCATGTCCATTGAGTCAGTGATGCTATCCAACCATCTTATTCTCAGTCATCCCCTTCTCCTCCTGCCATAAATTTTTCACAGCATCAGAGTCTTTTCTAATGAGTAGGTTCTTCGCATCAAGTGGTCAAAGTATACGAGCTTCAGCTTCAGCTTCAATCCTTCCAAGGAATATTCAGGACTGATTTTCTCTAGGATTAACTAGTTTGATCTCCTTGCAGTCCAAGGGACTCTCAGAGTCTTCCAACACCACAGTTCAAAAGCATTAATTCTTTGGCATTCAGCCTTTTTTATGGTCCAAATCTCACATCCATACATGAGTAATGGAAAAACCATAGCTTTTACTATATGGACCTTTGTTGGCAAGTTACTGTCTCTGCTTTTTAATACACTGTCTAGTTTTGTCATAGGCTTCCCTGGTGGCTCAGACAGTAAAGAATCTGACTGCAGTGCAGGAGACCTGGGTTCGATCCCTGCATCAGGAAGAACACTTAGAGAAGGAAACGACAACCCACTCAAGTATTCTTGCCTGGAGAATACCATGGACAGAGGAGCCTGGGAGGTCCCAGTCTATGGGGTATGAGTTGGACATGACTGAGCGACTAACACTAACACTAGGTTTGTCATAGCTTTTCTTCCAAGGAGCAAGCGTCTTTTAATTTCATGTCTGTAGTCATCATCTGCAGTGATTTGGGAGCCCAAGAAAAGAAAGTCTGTCACTGTTTCCATTGTTTCCGCATCTATTTACAATGAAGTACTGGGCCAGATAGAGCATAATTATTCTTCAGGTATGCTCAGTCGTATCTAACTGAACCTCATGGACTGTAGTCTGCCAGTCTCCTCTGTCTATAGGATTTTCCAGGCAGGAATATTGGAGAGGGTTGCCATTTCCTTCTCCAGGGGATCTTCCTGACCCGGGGAATCTTCCTGACCCAGGGATCTTACAGTTATATACTTTAGAGAGTCTCATGATTTCATGGTCTTCAATTTCAAGTTTATTAAAGAAGAGAAGTGAAAGGCAAAGGAGAAAAGGAAAGATAAACCCATTTGAATGCAGAGTTGCAAAGAATAGCAAGGAGAGATAAGAAAACCTTCCTAAATGATCAATGCAAATAACTAGAGAAAAACAATAGAAAAAGAAAGACTAGAGATCTCTTCAGAAAATTAGAGATATAAAGGAAACATTTCACGCAAAGATAGGGACAAAAGATCGGAAACAGTATGGACTTAACAGAAGCAGAAGATATTAAGACATAATGAGAATACACGAGCTATACAAAAGAATTCTCAGTGACCCAGATAACCATGGTGTGATCACTCACCTGGAGCCAGACATCCTGGAGTCCTAAGTCAAGTGGGCCTTAGGAAACATCAGTATGAAGAAAGCTAATGGGGGTGATGGAATTCCAGCTGAGCTATTTCAAATCCTAAAAGATAATGCTGTGAAAGGACTACACTCAGTATGCCAGCAAATTTGGAAAACTCAGCAGTGGCCACAGAACTGGAAAAGGCCAACTTTCATTTCAATACCAAAGAAAGGCAATGTCAAAGAATGCTCAAACTATCACACAATTGCACTCATCTCACGTGCTAGTAAAGTAATGCTGAAAATTCTCCAAGCCAGGCTTCAACAGTACGTGAACTGAGAACTTCTAGATGTTCAAGCTGGATTTAGAAAAGGCAGAAGAACCAGAGATCAAATTGTCAATATCCCTTGGATCATTAAAAAAATCAAGAGAATTCCAGAAAAATGTCTACTTCTGCTTCATGGACTACACTAAAGCATTTGACTGTGTGGACCACAACAAACTGTGGAAAATTCTTCAAGAGATGGGAATACCAGAGCACCTTACCCGCCTCCTGAGAAATCTGTATGCAGGTCAAGAAGCAATAGTTAGAACCAGACATGGGACAACAGACTGGTTCCAAATTGGGAAAGGAATATGTCAAGTTTGTATATTGTCGCCCTGTTTACTTAACGTACATGCAGAATACATCATGTGAAATGCCAGCCTGGATGAAACACAAGCTGGAATCAATATTGCTGGGAAAAATATCAATAACCTCAGATACGCAGATGACACCACCCTTAGGCAGAAAGAAAAGAGGAACTAAAGAGTCTCTTGATGAAGGTGAAAAAGGAAAATGAAAAAGCTGGCTTAAAACTCAACAATCAAAAAAAAAAAAAACCCACACACAAAGATCATGGCATCTGGTCCCATCACTTCATGGCAAATAGATGGGGAAACAATAGATATAGTGACAGATTTTATTTTGGGGGGCTCCAAAATCACTGCAGATGGTGACTGCAGCCATGCAATTAAAAGATGCTTGCTCCTTGGAAGGGAAATTATGACAAAGTAAGACAGTGTATTAAAAAGCAGAGACATTACTTTGCCAAAAATGGTCTGTATAATTAAAGCTGTGTTTTTTCTGGTAGTCATGTATGAATGAGAGAGTTGGACCATAAAGAAGGCTGAGTGCCAAAGAATTGATGCTTTTGAACTGTGGTATTGAAGACTCTTGAGAGTCCGTTGAACTACAAAGAGATCCAACCAGTCAATCCTAGAAGAAATCAGTCCTAAATATTCATGGAAAGGATTGATGCTGAGGCTGAAGCTCCAAAACTTTGGCCACCTGATTTAAAGAACTGACTCATTAGAAAATACCCTGATGCTGGGAAAGATTTAAGGCAGGAGGAGAAGGTGACGACAGGATGAGATGGTTAAATGGCATCACTGACTCAATGGACATTTGTTTGGGCACGCTCCTGGCTATGGTGAAGGATAGGGAAGCCTGGTGTGCTTATGTGATAGTAGTCCATGGGGTCCATGGGGTCACAAAGAGTTGGATATGACTAAGCAACTGAAGAACAACAAATTTCATGGCAGATCAGGAAAACACATGGAGGAACTATCTTCTCAAAATCAGAAGTTAATGACTGCTCATTTAGAAAGGCAGATCACAGTAAAATTTACCAACTTAAATCATTGTGGTCACTTATTGACCACAATGCACAGGATACTATGGAAAGACAGGTAGCACATGACCGAACACTAGGTCTTTGCTTTAACAAACCTCATTTCATAGAAACAAACTTCATTAGATAGAAAAAAATCATTATTTTTTTTCCAATCAACATTTGTGGATCAATGCCCAAATGTCAGTCATTGTCTGGGCAATTTAGGTGATACTGAAATAAACAACATTTGACCCCTGAGTCTGACTTTGCAATTTAATTGGTTTAGCCTGAAAAGTATAAAGCTAACTACACTAAATGACACAGGGAACTAGGTAGTCTAGAAAATGTGCAAGTAAAATATTAGGCAGAGAAAAGAGTGAGCCAAATTCATCTGAATTTTTAAGTCTCTGGGACACACTTCACAGTTGTTACCTTCATCCACCAGAGAAATTCCTAGATAAAAATTCTCCATATAGAAGCATACAGAGAACTAGGAAGGTAACAGACAATGAAGTTGATGACACAGGCATACGGGTCAGCAGCTCATAAAGTCTGTAATCAATACCAGAAATTGAAGTAAATATGCCTAGAAAATAACCCATCAGGGAGTAATGAGAAAATAATGCTTCTTCCAAAGAGAAAGAAAGCTATTGTCTTTAATATTTCTGCATATATTTGCTTGCTTTATCTCAACTGATAAATGCATGACAGTTTTCAAATGGGTAAAACTATAGTCCATCTGAAATATAGGTCATGGACAGTAGGTGAACCATAAAATCAATCCCCTACATCCAAGGAAGTATTGATTTGTTTAACAAAAAAGAGAAAAATACAATGAGGTCAAAAGTTGAATAGAAAATATACTTCATACTGCTCCTGAAAAATGACAATACTGAGCTCTGAAACCACAAAGAAAAGCTAATGCCAGAGAAATTTCAGGCAATTCAGTCTGAGAAATTCATATCCAGAGTGATGATGAGTGAATGATGTTGGTATTCATTTGCTTACTAACTAATTGCTACATTCCAACTTCACAAATATTTATTAGTGCAGGAGAGTATAGATTGCTCTGCTGACTACAGTGTTTTACAAATGGTGAAGTGTAAATTTTAAAGGATGAAATAGATGCATCTGTGAAAAAAGCATGCATATTCATAACATCTTTAAAATGTTGCTTTCATGACTAGTTCAGTTCAGTTCAGTTCAGTCGCTCAGTCATGTCTGACTCTGTGACCCCATGGACCATAGGACTCCAGGGCTCCCTGTCCATTACCAACTCATGAGTTTACTCAAACTCATCTCCATTGAGTCAGTGATGTGATCCAACCATCTCATCCTCTGTCATCCCCTTCTCCTCCTGCCTTCAATCTTTCCCAGCATCAGGGTCTTTTCAAATGAGTCAGCTCTTCGCATCAGGTGGCCAAAATATTGGAGCTTCAGCTTCAGCATCATTCCTTCCAGTGAACACTCAGGACTGATTTCTTTTAAGATGGACTAGTTGGATCTCCTTGCAGCCCAAGGGACTCTCAAGAGTCTTCTCCAACACCACAGTTCAAAAGCATCAATTCTTCAGCGCTCAGGACTTCTTTATAGTCCAACTCTCACATCCATGCATGAGTACTGGAAAGTCCATAGCCTTAGACAGCCCTTCAAATGACAAACACAGGCATGTATTCTTTTCTGTTGTCTTAATGCTATTAATTTTGTCTAGAAATTCAGTCATCACTGACTGAGACATCATTTTGCAGACAAAATCTGTATAGTCAAAGCTATGGTTTTTCCAGTAGTCATGTATGGATTGAGAGTTGGATGATAAAGAAGGTTGAGGCCCGAAGAATTTATACTTTCAAACTGTGGTGTGGAGAAGACTCTTAAGAGTCCCTTGGACAGCGAGGATAGCAAAGCAGTAAATCCTAAAGGAAATTGACCCTGAATATTCATTGAAAGGATTGATGCTGAAACTGAAGCTCCAATACTTTGTCTACCTGATGCGAAGAGGCCACTCATTGGAAAAGACTCTGATACTGGGAATGATTGAACGCCAAAGGGAAAGGAAGTGACAGAAGATGGGACAGTTGGATAGCATCACCAACTCATTGGGTATGGATTTGTGCAAACTTTAAGAGATAGGAGGACAGAGGACCCTGATAGTCTATAGTCCATGTGGTCACAAAGAGTCAGACACAACTTAATGATTGAACAACAAGAAAATCAGTCAATATTTCTTTCTTTTTGTTTCCTGAGCTTTTATTTAGTTTCCTTTTATTTAGTATATTTAGTCTTGTCTAGCCTGAATAATCAGACCTCCTTCAAATACTGGGCATATTTTAGTTCTTGGAAAAAAAAAATGGAAAGCTCCTGAGTATCCAACATGTTGAAAATCTAAAACTATTATTTCACATATGAAAAAAGAATCTAAAAAAAGGATGATGAGATATATATGTATATAGCTGCATCACTTTGCTTTACACCTGAAACTAACAAAGCATTGTGAATCAACTATACTCCAATAATATTTTATTTCAAAAATTAATAAAAGAACAAAATTTTTTAAGCAATATTTATATTTTCTTTCTGAATCAAAACTATTGGAAAATGCAATGAAAAGGGAATAATTTCAAAAGCAACAAACAAACGTGAAATGAATTGAGCCTGCTTCTGTTACTTTTGGTCTTCTAACCAAATTGACCCATATCCTTATGTTCCTGATCACATTTTTCTCTCCAAACTTATTGAAACATCAGAGATTCCATTTTGGTCCAAAACTTGAGAGAAAATACCTGAACAGGCACTCAGCCAGAGAATACAACAGGGTACAAACTGTGTTTCTCACTGAGAGTAGCTCAATTACTCTGAAAACTTTAAAACATATGTTTAAGAGGATTTATTCAAGGATAAATACCAAGGAAGAAGAGACGTTAGCATCTAAATCACTCAGCTCATGTTTGACATTTCTGCAGTAAAGGATGATTATCTTTGACTTTAGATTTCAATCTTGATTATAACTTTCACAATATGAATGTTTGAAAAATTCTCCAAATTAGCAAGTCTTCTCAAACTAATTAATCCAAAACTTCAATACTGTATTGACTTCATTTGAATGTTCTGCTTATAGTCACCGAATCTCAAATTGGGACCTCAGTTCTAGTTGGAAGTTAACATAAGCTTTACAATAATTATATTACAAGAGCTAAATTAAAAAGCAAATAAAATGTAGATCTCATTAATTTTTAATGGAATTCTTTGTTTATCCTTCCCTC
The DNA here is from genome assembly GCF_014754425.2 of Oryx dammah. Taxonomy (NCBI): domain Eukaryota; kingdom Metazoa; phylum Chordata; class Mammalia; order Artiodactyla; family Bovidae; genus Oryx; species Oryx dammah. The sequence continues at coordinate 11,760,676 of NW_024070204.1, forward strand.
TATTCATTCACATGCACTGGGTCCTGCTACTGCTAAGTCACTTCAGTCGTGTCCGACTCTGTACGACCCCATAGACGGCAGCCCACCAGGCTCCCCTGTCCCTGGGATTCTCCAGGCAAGAACACTGGAGTGGGTTGCCATTTCCTTCTCCAATGCGTGAAAGTGAAAAGTGAAAGGGAAGTTGCTTAGTCGTATCCGACTCTTAGCGACCCCATGGACTGCAGCCTACCAGGCTCCTTCGTTCATAGCATTTTCCAGGGAAGAGTACTGGAGTGGGGTGCCATTGCCTTCTCCGCACTGGGTCCTAGAGGAATGCATTCACTCCAAAATAGTCAAATGGAGAACCTAATCTCATGGATACAGTTTTGCTTTAAATGCATCTTTTAGAAATCTAAATGTTATGAAAGTTGATTTTCACCGGGTTTTTTGGTGAATTTTTCTTAAAGTCTTTGTCGAGTTTGTTACAATATTGCTTCTGTTTTATGCTTTGGATTTTTTGCCCAGAGGCATGCAGGATCTCAGCTCCCCAACAAGGGATCAAACCCTCAGTCCCTGCATTGGGAGGTGAAGCTTTCATCTCTGGACCATTAGGGAAGTCCCTCACAGTTCTTTTTATTATTGAGAGCAAATAACTCCATTCTAAAGTTGCTGTAGACTGTCTACAAGAAGGATCCACTTGCAAAGCCACCCTTTTATGAACAAATACATAGACTTGGCTGTTATTATTAAAGAGTGATCAAAAGTCCTTAGTACCATGAATGAAAGAACAAAATACACAGATGTGTTATATACATAGAAAAATTAGAAGGTATAATGCTCTTAAGCCCTGGTTACTTGAACAAGAGAAAGTTAACATTGTTCCAACAGATGGTTGGAACAACCATGGTTGAAGGGTGAGAATATGGAGGGTGAGTAATAAATTGTTTTCTGAAAAGCAGAAAAATCACTATTCCTTCTAATGATACACTTTCTGAAGTTTCCAACTACAGAGATGATAGTTACGTAGGGATACAAGTCTTCCTTTTAGATCAAGAGTCTGCCTCACAGAGTGTAAAGTCATGATAAACACAGTGATGAGTTATTGGTAAGAAAGTCTGGGCTAGAGAATGGCCAAGTTCAGTGGCCCCTGTAATTTTAGCTTCCTCCTTTGAATTCTCAGCTCTAGCCACAATTTCTATCACTTCCAAGAACTTGGATGATTTTTCTTAGAATCTTCATATATATAAAACTTCTACTCAATGCTAACCAAGAATTTATTAAGAACCCACTCAACAGCACCTTTGTGTAACAGAAATCTGAAAGTAGTTTTCACTGAACAATCTCTTCCTTATTCCAAACTCATGCTTTCTGTAAAATTTAGCTCTGTGTGAGGGTGGTGAAGGAATTATATTAATAAGTTAATTTTTTCTAATGTAGTAGAAACTAAGAAAAGAAACTAACTTAAGTTGAAAAACCACCTATGGCTATGTATATCTATGGTTATCTAAGAAAAGTTGGATGTATAGATAGGTGAGCCAAGTCTTGGTATTCCTGCAAGCTGTCTGGGATCCACTGCTAAATATTAATGTTTTCCTCTTGAACATTAACGATTTCACAGAATACCAATGTCAGACAAAGCCACTTTGTGACCATGATGGACACACACACACACACACACAAAAAAAACATGGGTGTTGTCTAAATGAAAAAAAGTACCAAACATCTCCTTATACTGGCTGTTGTTTTTTAACCAGTCACGTAAAAATTTCAGTTTAGTCTTTCTTTCTTCTAGATAAAGTTTATTAAGATACCTGATCACAGCAGTAGCCTCACCTCATGACAGCATACAATTCATAGCAAAGCCCCACTTCCTTAAACCCTCCCAAGGATCATCCACCTCAAGCCCAAATCCTGTTAAAACCTTCTTGCTGGGACACTCCAGAGTGGCCCACGGTGTGCATTTTCCCTCGTTTCAATTTGTAGGAAACCAGCTTGTTCAGCTGCAGGTAAATTCCTGATGATCTTTTTGCTGCAGGGCACTGACGCAGCTGTTACCCATACAACACACTGCTGCCTTTTTCTTTTCATTCTAGCTGACATGCTGCTACTTTTAACATGCTAAAAATAGAAAATGTATAATCTTTTCACATCGAAACCTGGATGCAAAGCTTCCCCTTGAACGCACACATTATAAGCTGTACAAACAAGAGGTAAGGTGAAAATATAAAACTAAATAATATTAAGGAGAAAAATGTCCACCTTTATCTAGGTTATTTCAAATACAGATTTAATGGGAGGTACATACATAACCATCTATCATGATCGCCTCTTTCTGCATTTTTGCTCTCCATGTGCCTGGTGGATTTTTAAAAATCAATTACAGTTTTAGTCTCTGAAAAATGATCCCTCTCTGGGGAAACTTTATTGTTGTGCTTGTGATATACATTTTTGTTATTTTTCCTTGAGAGCAGAAGAAAATTACTATATATTCTTTAATATGGAATGATTTATTTCTTCACTTCACTAGCCAAAATATTTGGGAATTGAAAGAATTATTCTTCATGTTGCTATGCTAGCTTCCAATAATTTATGTACTTTTTATGGTGAACCAATTGATCAATTTACATATCATTTCATAATTTTTGTCTGCTTCTGAATTTACCATTGTAATGTCCAACATGATTCATTACACATACTTTATAAATTGTCACTCCTTTGAAAGAATCTCAAATAAGAGTCAGAGGGGAAAATGATATATTTCATACCTAACAGTTTCCTTTCTGCAGTTCCATATATTCCCACCTACGCTTTGTTGGGCTATAAACAAATATTCATTAAATTTCAAACATATGTTGAAATATTATTCTAAATTAGCAATCATGCATGAGGAAAAAAAAAAAAAGGTGTTAGTTGCCCAGTCTTACCCTACTCTTTGAGAACTGCAGACCATAGATCACCACGGTCCTCTGTCCATGGGATTTTCCAAGCAAGAATACCAGAGTGGGTAGCCATTCCTTTCTCCAGAGGATCTTCTTGACCCATGAATCAAACCCAGGGCTCCGATATTATGGGCAGATTTTTAACTGTTTGAGCCACCAAATCACATATTTAGGTTTACTGAATTAGATATATCACTTCTATCACTTACATATAACATCACATCAACATTTAAAGTCATTCAGAAGTCAATAAAGCTGGTCCTTGAAACTTTTCAATGGATACCTTTGAAACAGAAGCACAGAATTTGACATCAACCAGAATAAAACAGGTAAAACAGAATACTAATACTTACATTTAAATGGCCATCTATCAGGTAGCAAAAATAAATAAATAAATAAAAGTAGTCATAATCTCACATTGTTTCAGTTTCTAAGAAATATTTTGAATATAATCAGTGGTTTCCAGTTTCAGTGTGTTTACATAGATAACAGGAACAGAGGAACTAGCAGCCTTGGCAACAAAACCTTATATGCAATGTTATGGAAGTCAACAGATTTTTTTTTTTTCAGATTTTATTTTATTTATTTATTTATTACTTTACAATATTGTATTGGTTTTGCCATACATCAACATGAATCCACCACGGGTGTACACATGGTCCCAATCCTGAACCCCCCTCCCACCTCTATTATCAGGGATCCTATACAAGAAATTAAAAATTGTTAAGGACCACAAAGAATTCTTGGTGATTTATATTTCAATATTTGCTGCATTAATTATTAAAACTGAGACTTAAGTATTTTTATTAATTCATTTCAAAATAATAATCCTATGACACATTAACATAAATAACAAAAAATCTATATATTACAAAACAAAAAATAATAGTCAAAGGAGTAATACAGAGTAATATAATTTTGCATTTTTAAAAATCTCTTTAATGCCTGGCATCCCGTCTGTGGCTTTGGTTAGAGTAAATGAAGAAACACATAGATATCTAATAGGCAAGAAAGAATGTTAATAGACTTTCACATAATTGTGGATATTTCTTTTGTTACCACACCAAAATTCACAATGATTAGTTGCAATATGAAACCTGAAATCATATCAATTAACTGTTTGCACTCTGCTTCATTAAAATCTATTAGTGGTTTTAAAATAGTGTGCTTTTGTACCTTAAATAGGCCTTTAGCCCATTGAGAGATTCTGTTAACACCATGCAATGATCATTTAGAAATCATCAGATCCTTCAGCTATGCTGACTGTCCAAATATTAACACATTTCTTCATGTAATATCAAAAATTACGTTTGTCAACATCACTGGTAATCTCACTAGGAAAGTCCTTAAACTTTTGGAAGCTGATAGTAATCAACATACATTTTCCAAAATCTTAATTACCCTTGAAAGTTCAAATTTTATTATTGGCCTCAAATGCCCTCAGTTATTTTCCTTGAGTAATAGTCTCATCTTGTTCATTTTTGAGAAACATCTGTCAAGAATTCAAGTCTGAAAAGTCATCGTTTGCTTGTCAGTTCTTTTTTCAGATGAAAAAGTTGTTCCATGAGAAGAGCATTTAGGTTAGTTCACAACTCAAACAAACACACATGGGTTTTTTTTTGTTTGTTTGTTTTTTCTGGAGACAACCATCACATTTCAGTAGGCAACAAAATTGTTTGGTCTGTCCTTTCTGTGTCATCACCCAAAATATTAAAAGGAAGAGTACTTGATAAGGAATAAAAATTAAAATTCGAGCCAGTGAGATCTCCCTAAACTGTTATAGGCAACATTTTCCATTACTTCTTTTATATCTGTACTTTTCTATTGCAATGTCCAGGCGTTTATTTACCAAGTTTACCAAGTATGTGTGGAGAAGGAAACAGCAACCCATTCCAGTATATTTGACTGGAGAATCCCACAGACAGAGGAGCCTGGCAGACTACAGTCCATGGGGTAACAAAAAATTGGACACAACTAAGCAACTCACACATACACACACACACACCCCCCAAGTATGTGTAGTCTAGTAATCACAGAGGGGCTTACCTTCCTAATAAAATGCTAAGTTTCTCAAGGTTTTAGATAATGTCATTCATGTGTTTATAATATAATGTCATTCATATTGATTATATTCTTTGCAGCCTATGATGGAAAAGCTGTATGCAATAAGCAAAAACAAGACCAGGAGCTGACTGTGGCTTAGATCATGAACTCTTTATTGCAAAATTCACACTTAAATTGAATAAAGTGGGGAAAACCACTAGACCATTCAGGTATGACATAAATTAAATCCCTTACAATTAAACAGTGGAAGTAACAAATAGATTCAAGGGATTAGATCTGATAGATAAAGTGCCTAAAGAACTATTGATGGAGGTTCATATCGTTGTAGAGGAGGCCGTGATTAAAACCATCCCCAAGAAGAAGAAATGAAAAACTGCAAAATGGTTGTCTGAGGAGGCCTTACAAATAGTTGAGAAAAGAAGATAAGTTAAAGGCAAAGAAGAAAAGGAAAGATATAGCCATCTGAATGTAGAGTTCCAAAGAATATCAGGGAGAGGTAAGAAAGCCTTCCTAACTGATCAATGCAAAGAAATAGAAGAAAACAAGGCTGTATATTGTCACCCTGCTTATTTAACTTACATACAGAGTGCATCATGCGAAATGCTGGACTGGATGAAACACAAGCTGGAATCAAGATTGCCAGGAGAAATAAAAATAACCTCAGATTGCAGATGACACCACCCTTATGGCAGAAAGTGAAGAGGAACTAAAAAGCCTCTTGATGAAAGTGAAAGAGGAGAGTGAGAAAGTTGGCTTAAAGCTCAACATTCGGAAAACGAAGATCATGGCATTTGGTCCCATCACTTCATGGCAAATAGATGGGGAAAGAAAGGAAACAGTGACAGACTTTTTTTGGGCGGGCTCCAAAATCACTGCAGATGGTGACTGCAGCCATGAAATTAAAAAACGCTTACTCCTTGGAAGGAAAGTTATGACCAACCTAGACAACATATTAAAAAGCAGAGACATTACTTTGCTGACAAAGTTCCATATAGTCAAATCTAGAAGGCAATGGCACCCTACTCCAGTACTCTTGCCTGGAAAATCCATGCATGGAGGAGCCTGGTGGGCTGCAGTCCATGGGGTCACTAAGAGTCGGACATGACTGAGTGACTTTACTTTCACTTTTCTCTTTCATGCATTGGAGAAGGAAATGGCAACCCACTCCAGTATTCTTGCCTGGAGAATCCCAGGGACAGAGGAGCCTAGTGGGCTGCCGTCTATGGGCTTGCACATAGTCAGACACCACTGAAGCAACTTAGCAGCAGCAGCACGGTTTTCCCACTAGTCATGTATGGATGTGAGAATTGGATTATAAAGAAACCTGAGAGATGAAGAAGTGATGCTTTTGAACTGTGGTGTTGGAGAAGACTCTTGAGAGTCTCTTGGACTGCAAGGAGATCAAATCAGTCAATTCTAAATGAAATCAGTCTTGAATATTCATTGGAAGGACTGATGCTGAAGCTGAAGCTCTAATACTTTGGCCACCTGATGCAGAGAACCGACTTATTTACCTTGATGCTGGGAAAGATTGAAGGCAGGAGGAGAAGGGGATGATAGACGATAAGATATTTGGATGGCATCACGAAATCGATGGACATGTTTTTTGGCAATCTCTGGGAGTTGGTGATGGACAGGGAGACCTGGTGTGCTGCAGTCCATGGGGTCACAAAGAGTCAGACACAGCTGAGCGACTGAATTGAACTGATTCATGTGTTTGTAATTGGCACTTAGCAAATCCTTTGGCCGATATTAAGCCTTTGGAAATGGGAGAAAACAGAAATAATTATGCTTCTATAACAATTTATTAAATGTCATTAATGAGGACTGCAGATCCTTGTTAAAGCCCATGGAAAAACAGTATAGGAGTTCTTCAGAAAAATTAATAGAACTATCATTTTTTATCAAACTCATCTCTGGGTCTATTTCCAAAGAATTTATATTAGGGTCTTCAAGAAATATCTTCTCATGTTCATTTCAGCATTATTCACAATAGTCAAGATATGGAAACAATCCAAATTTCCACTGACAGTTAAATGTATAAGGGAAAAGTATTATATACATGTAATGGAATGTTAGTATTAAGCCTTACAAAAGAAGGAAATGATACCATTTTTGACATGGGTGAACCTGGAGGACATAATGAAGAGTAAAATAGACCTGTCACAAAACGGCAAATACTTCATGATCTCACTTATGTGAGGAATCTAAAATAGCAAAAAAAAAAAAAAAAAGTGGAGAGTAGATTGGTGATTGCCAGTTGCTGGGAAGAGGGAGAAATCGAGAAATGTTCAATGGGTATAAAGTTTCATTTATGCAAAACTGAACAATTTCTAGAGATCAGCTATAAACATATTGCCTGTAGTTAACAAACCAATATTTTGCACTTAAAAAAATTATTAAGAGGATAGATCACATGTTAAGCTTTCTTACTACAAGAAAAAAGGACAACAGTATATATGTAATTTACCTCACCATCATATTAAATAATATATTGCATGTATTTTTAAAAAGAAAATGAAAATCATTAAACCCACCAAAGGAAAACAAGACACATTTCCTGCTAACTATTGTGGCAGATTTCTGTTAGCAACAAAGATGCTGGAAAAGCATATAATACTGCCTTTAAAATTCTGAGGGAAATAGTCTATTAACCTAGGATTTTATTTGATGATGTTGTGATTTAATAGTAAGGCATAATATTAATAAACAATGTTTTCAGATATAGAGTGACAAGCGATATTAATAGTTAACAACTGCTCTTCTAGATGCAAGTAATTCCCATATAGTTCCTTTTCACTGATGAATAATATCAGGCACAAAGGGGTTAAGTAACTTGCCCCAAGTAATATAGCTACTAAGTGGCAAGGTAAGAATGTGAAGCCACATACTTTCTAGATGCAGAGTCTATGTATTTAACATAACACTAAAGAATCTGTTAAAGGATATTTATCAACAATAAGCAAAGTCAATTTGGAGGTAAGCCATTAAGTTGCAGGATGATCTGTCGATTTTTGTGGAATGCTTCCATCTAACAATCATCTTGCTGATAAAAATCCTTATATGTCTCATTTTGATAAAATATACTGTATATTTTCCTCTGAGCCTTCAGGGTTCTTGCTTATATTATGTTCTATATGAAAATCTATGAAAAAAAATCTCTGAAAAATGGTACATGAAAGCTGGTCTTTTGAGGTCATAAATAACTGTAATAAGACATAGGTCCCTATCTAGCCAGTTTCTGCTTAGAGACATCTTCAGAGGAAACACACAGATCCTATTTCAGAAACCTTGAGGCCTATTGCTGATCTACAAGGTGAATTTTCTTTAAAAAGTCCAGGCCAAGAGTTTTACCTATTTTAACAGGCAAAATATTTCCAAAAATCTTCTCTATACCTCATTGTTGTCTTATAGAAAGTGAAAAAAAGTGAAAGTCACTCAGTTGTGTCCAACTCTTTGTGACACCATGGACTATACTATACAGTCCATGGAATTCTCCAGGCCAGAATACTGAAGTGGGTAGCATTTCCCTTCTCCAGGGGATCATCCCAACCCAGGGATCAAACCCAGGTCTCCCACATAGTAGGTGGATTCTTTACCAGCTGAGCCACAAGGGAAGCCCAAGAATACTGGAGTGGGTAGCCTGTCCCTTCTCCAGCAGATCTTCCTGACCTAGAAATTGAACTGGGGTCTCCTGCATTACAGACATATTCTTTACCAACTGAGTTATGGCGGGGAAAGGAAACTTTAAACACATCTAAGAAAATAAACAGACATAAAGGCAACACAAAACAAGATATTGACAGAAAGAAGTCCTGGTCCTTGATGGTTTTCCAGTTCTCAGAATCATCCTGCCTTGTAATCCAGCTTCTCTTTCTGCCCCTGGCTTCCAAGAGGTGCTTATGTGCCTATTTAATGTGTGAAAAAGAGATGGGATGATTCAATATTTCACTGGAGAAAAATGAGTATGGTAGAGTAACTGAAGCAATGGTAGAGTAACTGAAAAAGTAATTGAAGATCAAGAGACTTTTTTAAAAGTTGGAAATAAGGTTGGTTGTGATATGAAAGATCCTTTAGAAAAGGAGAGGCTGATGGTTCAGAAAAATGGTAACAGCCAAAGTAGCAAAGCTCTTGAAAAAGTCAGAAGACAATGGAACTGGTCTTTCAGGACTGGACATGCCTCAGTAAGAGAAGATACTAAAGATGAAGAGAGAAGATGGGTGGGAATACAGGACATATTGATATGTTTTGATCTGACCAGAAGCCTTTTGATGAGGGTGAAAGAGGAAAATGAAAAACCTAGCTTAGAACTCAGCATTCGAAAAAGTAAGATCATGGCATCCAGTTACACTAGCTCATGGCAAATAGATGGGGAAAAATTGGCAACAGTGACATTTTATTTTCTTGGGTTCCAAAATCACTGTGGATGGTGACTGCAGCTATGAAATTAAAAGATGTTTGTTCTTCGGGGGTAAAGTTGACAGCATATTCAAAAGCAGATATATCACTTTGCCAACAAGTTCAGAATGTCAAAGCTATGGTTTTTCCAGTAGTCATGTGAGGTTGTAAGGGTGGAATCATAAGGAAAGCTGAGCACTGAAGAATTGATGCCTTAAAATTGTGGTGCTGGAGAAGACTCCTGAGAGTTCTTTAGACAGCAAGGAGATCAAACCAATCAATCCTAAAGGAAATCAACCCTGAATTTTCACTGGAAGAACGGATGCTGAAGATGAAGCTCCAAGACTTTGGCCACCTGATGTGAAGAGTCAAGTCACTGGAAAGGATTTTGATGCTAGAAAAGATTTAGGGCAAGAGGAGAAGGGGTCAATAGAAGATGAGATGGTTGGATGGCATCATTGACTCAATGGAAGTGAATCTGAGTAAAATCTGGGAGGTGGTGAAGAATGGGGAACCTGGCATGATGCAGTCCATGGGGTCACAAAAAGCAGGAAACAACTTAGGGACTGATCAACCGCAGACTCAAGCAGGACCGATGGGAACTACCTGGGTTACCTCTTCTGATACAAAAATTTCTTATCTTCCCTGTTGTTTAAAGATTTTGATCTATAAATAATTGTATAATTATATTCACAGTATAGAAGAGTGTTCAGTGGTGAGATGTTTTTGGTGATGAAGTTACTAGAAAGGAGAGAGTAATATATGTTATTTTGATTTTCCATCCACTCAGACTAAGTACACAGATTGTCTTTATAAGTCACTACTTTGCCTGAAAACTTCTAAAATCTAGATTCCTATTGTTAATTGCCTAGTTATTTCATAATTTCAGTAGTTTAAAATATTTCAGCTTGAAATGTATAGTAAGTAATGCCATGGGATACTGACTGTGACACAGTCACTAAGCTCCTTAAGAAGGAGATCAAATCCTCATACTAACTTGGGGGGGGGATTTCAAATCCTAAAGCCAAGCCACAAAGTGAAAAGGAGGTCTGAAGCCTTTAAATTTTACACCTTTCTTTTGCCTTACTTACCAAATACCTGGAGTGAATGTGTATTTTTAGCCTAACTTTACACCATAATTATTTCAATTCTGGATCACATCACCACTGTATAACTGTTAATATACTACCAAAGAGAAGTTGAAAAAACATTTCTGGTAAAACGTTTCTTTACACAAGTTGGTGAAACCCTGTAATTTTCAGTGAGATGATTACATAAAGTCCTACCTATAATTTTATTTAATTGTACCTTTTTACTTCATTTTCTCAACCAAGATCCCTTTCTTTTTTTCACCCTTGTCTCAAAAGGAATACATTGAAACTATCTTCAGCACAATGTTCAAGGATATTTACTTAGTTAACTATTCTCTATTTGTGTCTAAGATTACAGTATTTCAAACAATGAGCAGATAACATGAAACACATTCTAGCAACTATTTCCCATAGTTACAGGTACAGAGAGGACCTCTTTGTTTAAACATGGGCCATTAAAGCATTAGTCATGGTCTACATATAAGTAAAATTAATATGGAGAATATATAATAATAAAATTAATATGCTATATGGCAACAAATATTTTGGGGGGCTCCAAAATCACTGAAGATGGTGATTGCAGCCATGAAATTAAAAGATGCTTACTCCTTGGAAGAAAAGTTATGACCAACCTAGATAGCATATTCAAAAGCAGAGACATTACTTTGCCAACTAAGGTCTGTCTAGTCAAGCCTATGGTTTTTCCTGCAGTCATGTATGGATGTGAGAGTTGGACTGTGAAGAAGGCTGAGCACTGAAGAATTGATGCTTTTGAACTGTGGTGTTGGAGAAGACTCTTGAGAGTTCCTGGGACTGCAAGGAGATCCAATCAGTCCATTCTGAAGGAGATCAGCCCTGGGATTTCTTTGGGAGGAATGATGCTAAAGCTGAAACTCCAGTACTTTGGCCACCTCATGCAAAGAGTTGACTCTTTGGAAAAGACTTTGATGCTGGGAGGGATTGGGGGCAGGAGGAGAAGGGGACGACCAAGGATGAGATGGCTGGATGGCATCATGAACTCGATGAACGTGAGTCTGAGTGAAGTCCAGGAGTTGGTGATGGACAGGGAGGCCTGGCGTGCTGCGATTCATGGGGTCGCAAAGAGTCAGACATGACTGAGCGACTGAACTGAACTGATGGCAACAAATACAATCTTACATGAGCACATATACTACATTGATGGAGTGTAACAGATAAGAATGTGGATTCTGGGGCAAATATTTCCTGACTTTAAATTCAGGTCTGACGATACTGTGTGACTATTCCCAAGTTCTCTACCTTTTCTAACCACTGACTCCTCTTCTGTAAAATGAGGATACCTCAAAGGACTGATTGAGTGCTTAAATTAAAATGTACAGATAAAGGATATAAACCAGTGGTTGGCAATTGTGAGCTGTGAGATCCCCATACAGGTTAGCTTTTCCAATTAAATGTCTGTATCATAGCAATATTACTGATAGCCTAGATGAAATTATTAAGTGATATGCTGATTTTTCTATTATGTCTTCTAGTCCAAATAAAGATAAAGCTATATCTTCAATCTATATTCAGCTAAAAGCCTGAGTATTTCATTCATATAAGTCAAAAGTTCTAGCACTTTTGCTGAAGTTTAATTAATAAATAATTTAATTCATGACTTGACACATTTGTTATTTCGTGAGCCAATTGGGCAATATATTTATCTTTGCAGGCCCCGTAACTTCACTCCCAACTTCTCAACTCAAGTCACTGTCGTATGAAAGCATTCATGGACAGCACAAACAAACAGGCATGACTGTGAACCCAGGAAGTTTCATTAACAAAAACACACAGCAAGTCAGCTTTGTCCCAAGGGTAGCTTACTGATCCTTGCTCTATGCACTTGAGAAAAACAGAAATCTCAAATATTTTAGCACTATTTAAACTTTTTCTTTTCGGTGCCTTCTCCATTGGTTCAGTGGTAAAGAATCCTCCTGCCAATGTAGAAAACTGGTTCAATCTCTGGTCTGGGCAGATCCCCTGGAGAAGGAAATGGCAACCCACTCCAGTATTCCTGCCTAAGAAATCCCCTGGACAGAGGAGCCTGATGGGCTATAGTTCATGGGGTAATAAAGAGTCGGACATGACTGAGTATACACACACACAAAACCGAACGAAACACAACCAAACTTTCCTGAGTTTCCAATAAACTCAATTGAGCTACTTGGGTATCATAGTCTATGAATATATATACCTAAACTCTGAATTATCTTTCAAATAAAATAAATAACAGTCCAGTATATCATGTTAACAAGTAAAGAGAGAAGATATGACAGTTGACAAAACTTAAAAACCATGTTTGACTCACCAGTTGAATAAGCTTTGAGTAATTGGAGGAGTCGTGCACATGTATTAATTTTTCCACTTACCATGTGAAAACAACACACCATATACATGATAAAAGTACTATTATGTACAACTGATCCTTGAACAACAAGGATTTGAACTGCCCATTTCCACTTAGTGGGAGAATTTTTAATCCATGGATCTGTAAACTTGGGGACTTCTCTGGTGTCTCAGATGGTAAAGAATCTGCCTGCCGTGTAGGAGACCTGGGTTCTCTGGATCAGGAAGATCCCTTGCAGCAGGGAATGACTATTAACTCCAGTATTCTTGCTTGGAAAATTCCATGGACAGAGGAGCCTAGTGAGCTATATAATCCATGTGGTCGTAAAGATGTGGACATGGGACTAACACTTTTTACTTGGAAAAAGATGAGGAGGAGCTAAGGTAAGGAGAACAGACTATGAATTATACTCAGATCTTCTGCTAGAGGAGTGGAATGAAGGAAGAAGATGCCCATAAACCCTTTGTGTTGTGCAAGGGTCACCTGTAGTATTAATTTGCTGCTGCTGCTGCTAAGTCACTTCAGTCATGTCCGACTCTGTGTGACCACATAGACGGCAGCCCACCAGGCTCCCTTGTCGCTGGGATTCTCCAGGCAAGAACACTGGAGTGGGTTGCCATTTCCTTCTCCAATGCCAGAAAGTGAAAAGTGAAAGTGAAAGTGAAGTCGTGTCTGACCCTCAGCAACCCCATGGACTGCAGCCATCCAGGCTCCTCCGTCCATGGGATTTTCCAGGCAAGAGTAGTGGAGTGGAGTGCCTTTGCCTTCTCGAATTATTAACTTGAGAATGTTCTAAATTCTAAGATAATGGCATGATAAATTCTCAATCTGTGTGCTTAGTCATTCAGTCATGTCCAACTCTTTGTGACTCCATGGACTGTAACCCGCCAGGCTCCTCTGTCCACAAGAATTCTCCAGGTAAGAATACTGGAGTGGGTTGCCATGCTCTCCTCCAGGGGATATTCCCATCCCAGGGATTGAACCCAAGTCTCCTGCATTGCAGGTGGTTTCTTTACCATCTGAGCCAACAGGGAAGCCCATGATAAATTCTTAATAATTAATCAAATATAATGTTTTCTAAAATAAAAAGCAGGTGAATCTGTCTTCAGATTCCTCTTGTCTTCACACCAGATAAAGTGTGAGAAGCAGCACTCCACAGGAATGGTAGTTGTATCTTCACAAATATACTACCTTCCACTCTTTTAAAATCTCTGTTGTATTCTTAAAACAACTGATTATCAGGTATTTATTAAGTGTATACTTAATATGAATATAATATGTACATGTTGGGCACCATGGAAAAACATAAACTTTGATAAGGCAAGTCTAAACTCTGGTTGCCTGCATGAGCTCCTTGTATATTTTGGAGATTAATCCTTGGTCAGTTGTTTCATTTGCAGTTATTTTCTCCCTTTCTGAGGGTTATCTTTTAATCGTGTTTATTGTTTCCTTTGCTGTGCAGAAGCTTTTAAGTTTAATTAACTCTCATTTGTTTACTTTTGTTTTTATTTCCATTACTCTAGGAGGTGGGTCAAAGATCTTGCTGTGATATTTGTCAAAGAGAGTACTATGTTTTCTGCTGAGAGCTTTACAGTTTCTGGCCTTACATGTAAGTCTTTAATCTGTTTTGAGTTTATTCTTGTGTATAGCATTAGAAAGGGTTGACAATAAGTGGGAATTTGCTGTATGACACAGGAAGCTCAGTCCGGTGCTCTGTGACAACCTGGAGGGGCAGGATGGAGTGGGGTATGGGAAAGGTTTCAGGAAGGAGAAGACATGGTGGAAAAAAAAAATGATTCATGAGTCAAGATGTAAACCTGTGGGCAGGTCTTCAGGGGTTTAAGAGGAGGAGAGCCTTGTCTGAGTGGGGGTTTGTGTGAAGGCATTCACACAATGGGAGCTGCAGATTCATATCACATTTACTGTGGTTTCTGTCTCCTTTTAATACTCTTGTATTCAATTTTTTTAAAAAAATCTAGTTGGCAAAGCTGAACCAGAGAAGGTATAGAATTCTGGAAAGTACCTGAGCTTATAGTATCTTTTATACATACACTAACATAAATCAAACCAGTCCATCCTAAAGGAAATCAACACTGAATACTCATTGGAAGGATTGATGCTGAAGCTGAAGATCCAATATTTGGCCACCTGATGTGAAGAACTGACTCATTGGGAAAGACCCTGATCCTGGGAAAGATTGAAGGCAGGATGAGAAGAGCTCAACAGAGGATGAGACGGTAGGATGGCATCACTGATGCAATGGACATGAACTTGGAAAAACTCCAGGAGATGGAGAGAGAGAGGGAGGCCTGGTGTGCTGCAGTCCATGGGGTTGTGAAGAATTTGACACAACCTGGCAACTGAACAACAACAACAAAACTGAACAAAATTCAAGGATGCAGGTAGAAAAATCAGATAATTTGTGTTGAAGTCCAAAGAGTGGGCTGTGGATGAACCAGCATTACCGGAAGCTGTTGAAAGATTTCCCAACATCTTGCTTTACCATCTTTAGCCAATGCAGAGCCCGGACAATTAACAGCTTGGATGTTCATTCACCACACTCTTTATTTAACCTAAGAAAATGTTTAAGCAAACATCAAGACTGGGGACATTTTAGGAAAATCCTTAATACTTGTGAAGCCTGTTTTTTGTTTTTTGTTTTTCCCCTCTCTCTTACAACAGATCGCTTATAGCAGCCGTCATAGAAACGCAGGAAAATATAAGCAAAGTGAAAAGACAGCCTTCCGAATGGGAGAAAATAATAGCAAATGAAGCAACTGACAAACAACTAATCTCAAAAATATACAAGCAACGCCTGCAGCTCAATTCCAGAAAAATAAATGACCCAATCAAAAAATGGGCCAAAGAACTAAATAGACATTTCTCCAAAGAAGACATATGGATGGCTAACAAACACATGAAAAGATGCTCAACATCACTCATTATTAGAGAAATGCAAATCAAAACCACAATGAGGTACCACTTCATACCAGTCAGAATGTCTGCGATCCAAAAATCTGCAAGCAATAAATGCTGGAGAGGGTGTGGAGAGAAGGGAACCCTCCTACACTGTTGGTGGGAATGCAAACTAGTACAGCCACTGTGGAGAACAGTGTGGAGATTCCTTAAAAAATTGCAAATAGAACTGCCTTATGACCCAGCAATCCCACTGCTGGGCATACACACAGAGGAAACCAGAATTGAAAGAGACACATGTACCCCAATGTTCATCGCAGCACTGTTTATAATAGCCAGGACATGGAAACAACCTAGATGTCCATCAGCAGATGAATGGATGAGAAAGCTGTGGTACATATACACAATGGAGTATTACTCAGCTGTTAAAAAGAATACATTTGAATCAGTTCTGATGAGATGGATGAAACTGGAGCTGATTATACAGAGTGAAGTAAGCCAGAAAGAAAAACACCAATACAGTATACTAACACATATATATGGAATTTAGAAAGATGGCAATGATGACCCTGTATGCAGGACAGCAAAAAAGACACAGATGTGTATAGCGGACTTTTGAACTCAGGGAGAAGGAGAGGGTGAGATGATTTGGGAGAATGGCATTGAAACATGTATAATATCATGTAAGAATCGAATCGCCAGTCTATGTCCGATGCAGGACACGGCATGCTTGGGGCTGGTACACGGGGATGACCCAGAGAGATGTTGTGGGGAGGGCGGTGGGAGGGGGGTTCATGTTTGGGAATGCATGTACACCCATGGTGGATTCATGTCAATGTATGGCAAAACCAATACAGAATTGTAAAGTAAAAAAAAGAAAAAGAAAAAATTAAAAAAAAAAAAAAAGAAACACTCAGCTGAAGAATCCTAGATCATTTGTAACATTCAGATAAATAAAATGTGCTTTTGGAATCTTACACTACACCTCATAATAGACTCAGCTTCGCCTCATCAAATAATGAAAAGAGAAAATGAAACCCTTTCCTTGACAACAATTTGGACTCAGTAAGAATGTATTAAATCAACTGCCCTGGGACAGAAGGATAATTGTCATCTTGCAGTAGATAGGAACTGACAGATCTGAGATGGGTAAGTGGAACCCTCTTACTGTTTATGCTTCACAGCTTTATCCTGAGGCCAGAGCTACCTGGAGTCCTTTAGCATACACACAAAAGACTGACATTTGTTTTAAACTATGAAAAGGCACAGACACCATAGTGGCAATGAAGTCCCAATGGCCCTTTAGTTACTATGAGACTTTCCTGACGTTATGAGATAGTAACAGAAATAAAGAGATGTTCAAACTCAATTTCACATTTTAAAACATTCCCATCTGTGAACATTCTTCTTGTTACAGACATCATCACAGAATCACATCTAAGCAACCTGAAATTGGAGGGGTTTTTTTGTTTAATATGTTTGAAATTATTTTAATTTAATCATTTTACCCACACTCTGCATGTCCCCAGTAAATTTCAGATGGTAAAGAATCTGCCTGCAATGCAGGAGACCCAGGTTCGCTCCCTGGGTTGGGGAAAATTCCCTGAAAAGACAATGGCTACCTACTCCAGTACTCTTTCCTGGAGAATTTCATGGACAGAGTGCCTGGCAGGCAAGTCCATTGGGTCCCAAAGAGTCAGACACAACTGAATGACTGACACTTAAGCCTCCTTTCCTAAGTAAGTTTTTAGGTATGCTTTCCAGCATCAGAGAAAAAGTTTAATTGCACAATCAGTTCTGTCATTTATCATGGATTTGGGTCTGTACAACTTTGATTTTCCAGTAGTCCGTGTTCTTCACTCAATTATTCATTTTCAACAATAGAGGGGAATTTAAAGTTGAAATGATCTGAATGTTAACTCATAAGTTCTATAAAGACTTTGACATTCGTCCAAATGCTCTCATCCTGAATGTGGTGAAATAAATGCAAGGAATAATAATACGATGAATGTTTTTGACATAGATCACAGTAGAGGCAATACACTGTAACAGGAGGCATGGATTTAAGTAAAATTAACAAGAAACACCAGTGTTATTCGTGAAAATTTGTAAAACTGAGTTATTCCTATCACACTAATTCTAGAATTTCATTATTACATCTTAATCATTTAATTGGATGATCATATACTCTAGCATAAAATCCATACCTGATTTAACTTGACATTATATGTTTACAAAGTTGTATTTAACAATTAGGTGTCTTTTCAGAGCAAGAAGAATCAAATACGTAAAAGGAATTGGCTAACAAAGTAATCTGACCATTTACATAAACAACACACTAATCAGAGAAAATTTTCTGAAGCTATCCTTGATCCCCTACCCCTACTCTTTGGCATTCAAATTCTGAGCCTAGCTATCATAGTCAGTAGGCTGAAAAGTCCCTATTTATCTGTAAGCCCCTAATATTGTGTGCAATGCCTCGCTGATGTACAGTGGACATTACATAAATGTTTGAATGAGTGAATCAACTTAAGCTTTCTGTTTAAATTTGTACAGAAAAGATTAAAACTTTCTAATTCACAAAGAAACAAGGAAACATAACCCACTGCATTTTGGGGGTTTGGCTGGGCTCAATAAATGTTAAATTTGTCACTAAAGACTTAGAGACAACACTAGGGATGCAAGTATAGAGAAAATAGATGGGGACAAAACTAGACAAATTTTATTAGAAAGAAAACCAGTCTAGAAATGTAACTGCTTTTAAATACCCAGTAACAAATCAGTGCAAGCTATTTTCTGGTGTAACGGTTGGTTAATGCTTACAGAGGCAAAGGGTTAGAGGCACTCTGTAGTGACCTACTTTAAGGAAGAATTCATGAACTACCATTTAAAGGGCAGGAATTTGCTAGAATTTTATCCCTAGCATGCTCACCCTGCCACCTGGTGGTGACTTCCCTAAATTGCACATGTTTGGTCTGGGGTGCTCAGGGCTGTTTTTAAAGAATTGTGTTAGTTGCTCAGTTGTGTCTGATTCTTTGTGACCCCATGGACGGTAGACCCCTAGGCTTCTCTGTTCATGGGGTCTCCAGGAAAGAATACTAGAGTGGATTGCCATTTCCTTCTCCAGGGGATCTTTCTGACCCAGGAATTGAACCTGGGTCTCCTGCATTTCAGGCAGATTCTTTACTGTCTGAGCCACCAGGTAAGCTTGTTTTTAAGGAAGTGTGCCCCAAATCCCACAAATACAAAGCATCCTTGTGGTGACATGAGTTCTTGTGGTCCATAGGAACACACCACTACCACCACCATCATCACAAACCCACGCACAAAAGATTAAAAAACAAACAAGCAAAACCTGTTTTCATTGTCTGTTCCAAGGACAAAGTCTGGTCTAAAATAAAATTTTGTAACAAATGAAGATTGTCTTCAATACTTGGCTCATTCCCTTCCTGTACCAGTTTTCTACATGTACCAGTAAAACCGTTGCCCTTGTTCAGCCCATTAGCCCTTCTGACCACAAGTCATCTGAGCACATCCACTGTGTGCTTGAAACCTTCCCTTCTACACTCTAGTGTCAGTTCAGTTCAGTTCAGCCACTCAGTCGTGTCAGACTCTTTACGACCCCATGAATCACAGCACACCAGGCCTCCCTGTCCATCACCATCTCCCGGAGTTCACTCAAACTCACATCCATCGAGTCCGTGATGCCATCCAGCCATCTCATCCTCTGTCGTCCCCTTCTCCTCCTGCCGCTAATCCCTTCCAGCATCAGAGTCTTTTCCAATGAGTCAACTCTTCGCATGAGATGACCAAAGTATTGGAGCTTCAGCTTTAGCATCATTCCTTCCAAAGAAATCCCAGGGCTGATCTCCTTCAGAATGGACTGGTTGGATCTCCTTGCAGTCCAAGGGACTCTCAAGAGTCTTCTCCAACACCACAGTTCAAAAGCATCCATTCTTGTAGCTACTATTAATACTACCTGGAAAACTCACATGTCCAGAATTCCATAAATGTGACTCAAGGTGAGTCCCTTGTCAAATGGCCAAGATCTAGATAAGGACTAGCACAATAAAAGTGTACAAGAAGGTAAATTAATTATTGTAAACTATTTTGTTTCTTTGTATACAGTGCTAAGCATTTAAACAAAGGAGTCTCATTGTTCACAGATCTGTTTCAAAATACTAATTGGTTCGCTGTTGATTATGATGTTATATTTAGTAAATATCATGCATGCCTGCATGCTCAGTTTTTTCAGTTGTGTCCGACTTTTTGAGAGGCTATTGACTGTAGCCCTCCAGGCTCCTCTGTCGATGGGATTCTCCAGGCAAGAATACTGGAGTGGGTTGCCATGCTGTCGTCCAGGGGATTTTCTTGATCTAGAAATCGACCTAGTATCTCCTGAGTCTCCTGGGTTGCAGGCGGACCCTTTACCCACTGAAGTGAAGTGAAGTTGCTCAGTCGCATCCAACTCTTTGTGACCCCATAGACTGTAGCCTACCAGGCTCCTCTGTCCATGGGATTTTCCAGGCAATAGTACTGGAGTGGATTGCCATTTCCTTCTCCACTGAGCCACCTGGAAATCCCCAGTAAATATTATACGGAATGTAAACAAGAGTATGTTCATTACCTTTTGCATTTGTGGTTTATACTCTAAAAATATTTAAAAGAAAAAGAATATTTATAAGCTACCAGCATATAAGCCCTATTTTCCATAGTCAAGTTTTCATAACTCAGGAAATTAAGCAAGTGTTCAGTATGTGATTAAGATAGTTCAAGAAAAAAAGAATGGTACTCTATATTAAAGAAAAGGACTCAAAAAATAAGCCTAACTTATCAAAAGTTAATCAAGTACCCATGGCACTTGCTTCCTATATGTGTGAGTGTTCAGTCGCTCAGTCCTGTCAATTCTTTGCAACTGCATGGACTTTAGTCCACCAGGTTCCTCTGTCCATGGAATTTTCCAGGCAAGACTACTGGAACGGCTTTCCTCCTCCAGCTTGCTTCCTATAAACAACGAGTAAACAACTTGCTCCAGATGGGCAAGAACAACTTAATCACTTTATTAGTTATCAGTGCAAAGTCAAGGTCAGCACTTTAAGGTCAAACTCTGGGACTTTTATTCAATTACCAAAATTGAGAATTCCTTGAGAAATGTAGAGGTGTGCATCAAAATGAGATTGAGATTTTGAACAAGAATTTTTCTTCTTTCTTTTTTTTTTTTTTTTTGGAGTAAGTTGCTTTACACTGCTGTGGCTGTTTCTTCTATGTAACAAAGTGAATCATTCATATGTACACATATATCCCCTCTTTTTTGGATTTCTTTCCTATTTTGGTCATCACAGAGTATCTAGTAGAGTTCCCTATGCTATCGGGTAGGTTCTCATTAGTTACCTGTTTTATACATAGTGTTGTCTATATGTCAATCCCCATCTTACATTTCATCCCCAGTCCCCTTCCCCCTGGTATCCATATTTATTCTCTATATCTGTGTCTCTATTTCTGCTTTGCAAATAAGATCGTGTATGTCATTTTTCTAGACTCCACATATATGTGTTAATATATGATATTTGTTTTTATCTTTCTGACTTACTTCACTCTGCATGACAATCTCTAGGTCCATCCACATTTCTGCAAATAACACATGTTTTTCTTTTATATGGCTGAGAAATATTCCATTGTACATATGTATCATATCTTCTTTTTCCATTTCTCTGTTGATGGACATTTAGGTTGCTTCCATGAACTGGCTATTGTAACTAGTGCTGCAATGAACACTGGGGTGCATGTATGGCATTTTGAACAAGTCTGTTAAGTACTTTGTCCTCACTTTTTATAACGTATTCAATCAAATGTGTAGAGTCATCATATTTGATAAAAAATTAAATAAGGTATATCATGCCTGAATACCTAAAGATAAGAAAAAATTTCGTGTATCTGAGATTGGAAAAAAAAAATGGAGAAGTAGAGAAAAAGAGAGAGAGATTGGGAGGGACACATACAACTTTATAGATTAAATCACTAAAATGTTAAGAATTTAAGCTATATAAAGTTAATGTGAGTAGATTTTTGAAATTCCTTTACAGTAAAAATAAGCAAAAAGCACTTATCTTAATTCAACATCCAATTCCTATTTTTAGCTGTCAGTACTGCACTGACATATCAGGAGACATGAAGCCCATGTCAAACCTACCAAGGAACAAAGATGAAGCAGCTTCTTCCAAACCAAGACACGTCTTTCTCCGAAGAAAGATGGAAAAATTGAGTTAATATGTCGTGATAGTCACAAGGGCTGATCATGTATTCTTACTCACTCTCCTTCCAGGTATGTGGAAAGATTATAGTTTCCAAATACTGTGAAGTTAGGTAAGATCATGAGACTTATGTGGGCCAATGAAACGTGACAAGCAACAAGTTTGGGGCTCCCCAAGTGGTGCTGGCGGTAAAGAGCCTGTGTGCCAATGCCAAAGACGCAAGAGGTGTGGGCGTGACCTCTGGGTCCAGAAGATCCCCTGGAGAAAAGCATGGAGACCCACTCCAGTATTCTTGCCTGGAGAATCTCATGGACAGAGGAGCCTGGCAGTTTACATTTCATGGGGTCACAGAGAGTCAGACAGGACTGAGAGACTTAGCACAACACACCTATGGCATTTGCTTACTGTGTGTTTGTGTTTGTTTCAGTAACAAGTGATAACACATAGATAACGAGAGATAACAGCTGGGTCCTGGAGTGAGGAAAGATTTCCCCAGCCAACTCAGACTGATTTGTAGCATAAATGATAATTGTGTTAGTCACTCACTCCTGTCCTGCGCTTTGCAACCCCGTGGACCATACATAGCCTACCAGGCTCCTCCATCCATGGAATTTTCCAGGCAAGAGTACTGGAATGGGTTGTCATTTCCTTCTCCAGGGGATCTTCCTGACCCAGGGATTGAACCCAGGTCCTCCATATTGCAGTCGTTTTACTGTCTGAGCCACCAGGGAGGCCACAAAATAAATAATAATTACATTGTACT
Organism: Oryx dammah; assembly: GCF_014754425.2. Lineage (NCBI taxonomy): Eukaryota > Metazoa > Chordata > Mammalia > Artiodactyla > Bovidae > Oryx > Oryx dammah. The sequence goes on from NW_024070204.1 coordinate 11,783,442, forward strand.
AACCACACATTAGGGCTTCTCTGGTAGCTCAGAGGTTAAAGTGTCTGCCTGCAATGTGGGAGACCCGGATTGATCCCTGGGTTGGGAAGATTCCCCTGGAGAAGGAAATGGCAACCCATTCCAGTATTCTTGCCTGGAGAATCCCAAGGATGGTGGAGCCTGGTGGGTTACAGTCCACGGGGTTGCAAAGAATCGGACACAACTGAGAGACTTCACTTCACTTCACTTCAACCACACATTAACCAAGAACTTAGGCTTTAAATTAATAGTAATTACAATAGTAATATTAAAATGCCATGCTATCTGCAGCATGAATCAAAGTATTACCTATCTTTGGAAGAGGAATAAGATTGAGTTTTCTGAACTACTATATTCCAAGTTCAGATTTCCTAAAGTGGGTGTCATACAAACCAACCAGAGCAATAAAGCAAATTATTATCCACAGTGAAATTGAGGGCCCAGTGCTTTAAATGGACTTCCCTTAGCTCAAATGGTAAAGAATCTGCCTGCAATGCAGGAGACCCAGGTTCGATCCCTGGATCGGGAAGGTCCTCTGAAGAAGGAAATGACTACCCACTCTAATATTCTTGCCTGGAGAATCCCATGGACAGAGAAGCCTGGAGGGCTACAGTTTGTGGGGTCTCAGAGTCAGACACAACTGAGCGACTAACACTTCACTTCAATACTTTAACCAATAGCCAAATTGAGAGAAATAACTTCCTGAAATAGAAACTAAGTTTGTGGATAATTCAGGTTTTTGTTTGTTTGTTTTTTTAACTAATTTCTGCTACTGTGTATATATATACACACTTATTAGAATAGAGTGAAATCTCATACTACTGACTTGGAAATTTAATACACTTAATATGTTTTCCTCTGTGCTCTATGGCTATTCTATATGTATATAAGTCACAATAGACTAAGTTATACCTTGATCAAAAAAAGATCTAATCTCTAAATCTTAGTAGCTTAAAACCAAGACTCTCTGTGACAAGTGTGCTTCTATAGGCAAAATACATTGGGTCTATATATTAGTGATAGTGGGACTATTAAATATCATATGGATGCTAATATTAGATAGTGTTCAATATCATATTCAGATATTTGATATCATATGAACAGTAAACCTTTATAGTAACATAGCATAAGAGACAACAGGAATTTGAGTCCTTCAATCACACTGTTACACAGTTTGTCTTCAATTTCTGCTGTTTCTACTAACTTAGGTAAACTAATGTATATAAACACATCCTGAACTAGAGTTCTAGCTGGAGTGATCTCATGATTGCTAAATTTGTTTCTTCACATTAAATATGCAGCAAACCAGTTCTAGGCTATAATACTCTGACTCTTGGAATAAAATCAAAGACTAAGCTCACAAAAATCATGAGATAAGCTCTTCTGACTAAATCTATCATTCATTTGGTTAAATATTTGGTTTGACAGATAATCAGGTGGATGAACCTTTTCACTGACTAGTGGTTAAATTGAACTAAATTTACCAGAAAAGTTATGACCAACCTATTTGCCATGCCGACTAAGGTCCGTCTAGTCAAGCCTATGGTTTTTCCAGCAGTCATGTATGGATGTGAGAGTTGGACTGTGAAGAAGGCTGAGCGCCAAAGAATTGATGCTTTTGAACTGTGGTGCTGGAGAAGACTCTTGAGTCCCTTGGACTGCAAGGAGATCCAACCAGTCCATTCTGAAGGAGATCAACCCTGGGATTTCTTTGGAAGGAATGATGCTGAAGCTGAAACTCCAGTACTTTGGCCACCTCATGTGAAGAGTTGACTCATTGGAAAAGACTTTGATGATGGGAGGGATTGGGGGCAGGAGAAGAAGGGGACGACAGAGGATGAGATGGCTGGATGACATCACTGACTCAATGGACATGAGTCTGAGTGAACTCCGGGAGTTGGTGATGGACAGGGAGGCCTGGTGTGCTGCGATTCATGGGGTCGCAAAGATTCGGACATGACTGAGTGACTGAACTGAACTGAACTAAACTTTGACACCATTCATATCTCCCTTAATTGATGGTGTGGAAAATATTCCAAATTTATTATTCATTTGAAATCTTTCCAGAATGGATTTAAAGTGTAGCACGTTATTATGGCTTTCTTTAACTTATAATGTTTTTGGAGGTATGTTTATTTTCTAGAAAGTTTTTGGGAAATTCGTTATTAGAGTTTACACCATCTATTGAAAATAACCACTGTTCTTAGATGAAAGTGAGCATATGGATTTAAAGTATGATTTAAGTGCAGTGTATAGTTTATTCTTTCACTTGTTGCTGGGTGTTGCTCTTGTTTATTCACTAAAACTTTTCTGACTCTTGCAGCCCTGTGTACTGTAGCCCTCCAGGCTCCTCTGTCTGTGGGATTTCCCAGGCAAGAATACTGGAGTGAGTTGCCATTCTCTACTCCAGACAATCTTCCCAACCCAAGGATTGCTTTATGTCTCTTGCAGGAAGATTCTTTACCACTGAACCACCAGGGAAGTCCTTGTTGCTGGGTATCTAAACAGATGTTCATGCAGAATGCTGAGGAATGTACTTTTATATAAATGACACTGCAGTAGTGAAAGGAACCAAGCAGATCTCTATACTTCATCACATCTTCCTTACTCCATCCTTACCCAACCAGGACAGCATGCAGCCTGGAACCAATAATATGATTACCATTAAGGTTGCCGTATTTAGATGCTTGTTTCTTGGAATAAAGGCTACGACAAACTTAGACAGCGTATTAAAAAGCAGAGACATCTCTTTGTCGACAAAGGTCTGTATCGTCAAAGCTATAGTTTTTCCAGCAGTCACGTACAGATGTGAGACCTGGACCATAAAGAAGGCTGAGCACTGAAGAATTAATGCTTTCAAACTATGATGCTGGAGAAAACTCTTGAGAGTCCCTTGGACAGCAAGGAGATCAAACCAGTTAATCCTAAAGGAAATAAGTCCTGAATATTCATTGGAAGGACTGATGCTGAAGCTGAAGCTACAAGCCTTTGGCCATCTGATATGAAGAACTGACTCATTGGAAAAGACCCTGATTCTGGGGAAGATTGAGGGCAGGAGAAGAAGGGGCAACCAACTCAATAGACATGAGCTAGAACAAACTCCAGAAGATAGTGAAGAACAAGGAAGCCTGGCATGATGCAGGCCATGAGGTCACAAAGAGTCAGACATGACCTAGTAACTGAGCCATAACAATTTGGGACACATGTATACTAAACAATAAAAGAAAAAAAAAGTGTTATTTATCAGAAAATTGCATTTAACTGGATGTTTTGTATTTTATTTGTAAATTCTGGTGACAATGCAGTTCCTTGAAATATAATGATGGTCAAGTTAAATAACTGTTAATATTTCTTCTGTTTTCTCTTCCTTAGAATGAATTATTCATCTGTGCTGAGCAGTGTGCAAGTGATAATAAAGCCAAATCCACATTTCTGTGACACTCCTGACAAACTGCTGGTATATTAAAAAAATAAAGTACAAGTCCTGTATTGCTTAGCTACATGGCCCTCATCCCTATTTTTGAGGCATTGCAATCAACCTTGCAATCTTCACCAAGTTGTAAGATATTAAAATATATATTTTATCCACCCTGAAGTAGCATTGATTTTGAAACTGTAAGATCTTCTGATTTTTTTTTTCCAGATAATGGTCAAACTGACCATTTGAGTTATAAATTAGGTTTTTCATGGCTAACATACTTCACATCTGCACTTATTATACAAGCAACAACTATGTCATCACAAGGTTCTGTTACAACGTGAAGGGAGCGTAAATGTCAGGGTTGATGATGATGGCCCTGAGCCAGCTCATTAAAGGCAATGGTGTGAATAATACAACGGTGTTGCTTTGGAAAGAACCGAGTATGTATTATCCAACTATCACTGCACCAAAGCGGCATCATAAGCATAGATCTCTAACTGCAGCCCATTTAAATGATGAAAGGGTGTGTATTAATCTATGAAATTGATTTTACCCAGGGGGAAAAATTGTTCTCTCTATTTATGAAAGTTAAAGCATTCAGTGCACAGAGCAGCACTTATCAAATGAGCATCCGTGCTATGTAGATGCATTTTACTAATGCTTCCTGCTAAGATAAATAGGCTATGGTCGTAAAAGACGCTACTATAATTTGCTAGAAATAAAGGAACTAAGAAAGAGAAACATGTATACAGCTTTTTGTAAAGCATAGAGAGTAAATTTTCTAAATTACTGAGCCTCTGTGTTTGATATATTCAATTTGAAAGTCATTGATGAAACATAACAGTGATTTTATACACACACACACAAATAACTCAGTATTATATATATATTTAGTATTCCCTAAAGGTAAATTGAGCTTCCCTCATGGCTCAGTGGTGAAAAATCCACCTATCATTTCAGGAGACACAGGTTCAAGTCCTGGGTTGGGAAGATCCCCTGGAGAATGGAAGGGCAGCCTATTCCAGTATTCTTGCCTGGGGAAATCCCATGGACAGTGAATCACACCGTTATCATCAAATGATTTATTAATTTACCTGTTGTTTGTTTAGTTGTTAAGTAATGTTCCAACTCTATGACCCCTTGGACTGAGGCCAACCTGTCCACTGGAGTTAGTGAAAGATGGGGAAGCCTGGCGTGCTGCAGTCCAAAGGGCCACAAAGAATCAAATGTGACTTAGTGACTGAACAACAGTCTCTCAACAGATGTATCTAAGCACATCTTCTATTTGCAAATACCCAATTTACAGATTTCAGGGGAAAATGAAATTTCACACAGTATAAGGAAATAAAGTAAGAAATAAGTTTACTAGAGAGAAGGTGGCTTTAAACATTCTCACACATTGAATCTCTGAATCCCCTCATAACCTCACAAAGTCAGTGTAATTATCTACATTTTTCAGATTGAGAGACTGAAGAGGCCAAAACTGAAGGCCCCAACACTAACAAATGGAAGAGAAAATATTTGAACCTAAGATTTATCATTTTTTTATTTTACACTGGAGTACAGATTAATCCAGCAGTAAAGAGTCTGCCTACAATCCAGGAGACCTAAGAGACTCAGGTTCAATCCCTGGGTCAGGAAAATGCCCTGGAGGAGGGCATGGCAACCCACTCCAGTATTTGTGTCTGGAGAATTCCATGGACTGAGGAGGGGGGTGGGCCACAATCCATAGGGTCTCAAAGTGTCAGACATGACTGAAGCAACTGAGCATACATATAGATTAACAATGTGATAGTTTCAGATGTACAGCAAAGGGACTCAGTAATACATATACATGTATCCATTCTCTCCCAAACTCCCCACAGAATGGTTTGCATAACATGGATTCTCTCTCTCTCTCTTTTTTTTTTTTTTTCTTTTTCCCCTCTGAAAGTGTTACATCCGTTTAGCCACAGGAAGGGCTTCCCTTGTGACTCAGCTGGTAAATAATCTGCCTGCAATGCAGGAGACCTGGGTTCAATCCTTGGGCTGGGAAGATCCCCTGGAGAAGGGAAAGACTACCCACTCTAGTATTCTGGCCTAGAGAATTCCATGGATTGTATAGTCCACGGGGTCACAGAGTCAGACACAACTGAGCGACTTTCACTTTCACAGCCACAGGGGGGGAAAAAGGCTGGGAGGTTATCCATCCAAGTAAATAATAACAATAGTTATCCCCAGGGAATAGCATTATTAATATTTTTTTAAGTACTGTTTCTATTTTATGGAGCAAAAATACAATTTAAAAAAGAAAACGATAAGTTAAACAGGGAAGAGGAGGCCATTGATACTTATTTAGTGCCTATTATGAGACCTGACTTGGGCTTCCTTGGTATCTCAGTGGTAAAGAATCCTCTCGCCAATGCAGGAGACGCAGGCTTGATCCGTGGGTCAGGAAGACGCCCTGGAAAAGGAAATGGCAACCCGCTCCAGTATTCCACGGACACAGGCGCCTGATGGACTACAGTCCCTGGCATCAAAAAAGAGTTGGACATGATTTAGCTACTAAACAATGACACGAGACATGACAAGTACTTGTAATTTTAATTTTCAATACATCCCATTTTAAAAGCTCTATTTCACAGATTTATTTTAACAGCTGCAGCTGTAGATGAGCTTCTTCCCCAAATTTACTGAACTAATATATTTCTCATGCTGTTTTAAATGATAAGAGCCATCTTCTCTTTTTGAATCGGTAGAAAATTTCAAAATCCAGCTCATCAGAACCTTTCATTAAATAATTTTAAGAATTTGATGGGTAAATTTGACTATCATGATATGAGTCACTTACACTGATAATAACCAAAACACAAAACGTCTCAATGACTTACAACTTCGTTTGGCTGCTAAACTCTGCTGTGTATTTTCTCATTCTTTCCAGAACTCAGACTATAAGGGAAAGCCTCTACTTGAATTTGCCCTTTTTCCTGGTAAGTGTAAAGAACTAAAAGATCTCAGCACCCATCACATCCAGTCATGTGTCACTGGACAGAGCAAGCCACATGGACCAACCCAGAACCAATGGGAAGCACTGCATGCGTGACACAACTTCTCAAGGATGAATAATACTTTTATCAGAAAGATGAGTGAATCCTTGGGAACAATTTTGCAATCTTCTCCCTAATTAAATTCATTTGAAAATTTTCTCTAAAATTTTCCCTCTTTGAATAAAGGAATGTGATGTTTTCAACCTTGCACCCTCAGCATTTACCACAGCGCCTGAAACAATTGTTTACCAGGTGAATTACTGGATGGATGAATGAATGGATAAATGATTTTAAAATAAGTAACTCATTTTTGACAGATTACTTGGAACATAGCCAGAAATTCCTTTCAGCATAGATATTTTATTCAAATTTCTTTCATTTCCCTTACTGAAACTACCTGTAAAGAGCATAGCATTGTATAAGTGTATGTTCAGAAAATCTTGCTGAGGACTGAGTAAATGAATGAATGTAGTCAATAGAAAATGAAGGCTTCCATCAGGTAAAATCCCCGTCAGTAGTGACACGTCATATAAAGGAGATATGACACTCAACTAGTTGCACTTTAAGAGAACTCTGGAAAACTACTCAAATTTTTGCTCTCTTCAACTTTGTTCTTGAAAGCACATTGTGTATACAAGCTTGGTTTTGTATGGACTTCCCTAGTGGCTCAGACAGCAAAAGCATCTGCTTATAATGCAGGGGACCTGGGTTCAATCCCTTGGTCAGGAAGATCCCCAGGAGAAGGAAATGGCAACCCACTCCAGTACTCTTGCCTGGAAAATCCCATGGACAGAGAGAACTCTGGAAAACTACTCAAATTTTTGCTCTATTCAACTTTGTTCTTGAAAGCACATTGTGCATACAAGCTTGGTTTTATATAGGTCCATATAATTAAAATTCAAGAAGGAAGAAATGGCTACCCACAAAGACAAAAAAAAAATGTCTCCTTAAAAATAATGCCAACGTTTATTTCTAGCCTTAAAAAAAAAATCCCCAAAGATTATTTGATGACAGTTTTCTTAGAACATCATGGAATAAAGTGAAAATAGAAGCTTTCACTGCAGTTCCATTGTTATGAAAGTGAACAGAGGAGAGGGTCCTAAGATGGCGGAGGAATAGGAAGGGAAGACCACTTTCTCCCTCACAAATTCCTCAAAAGATCATTTCAACGCGGAGCAAACTCCACAAAACAACCTCTGAATGCAGGCAGAGGACATCAGGCAACCAAAAAAGCAGATCATTGTCTTCAAAACCAGGTAGGAAAAAATATAAAAGACGAGAAAAGAGACAAAGGAGGTGGGGAGGGAGCTCCGTCCCGGGAAGGGAAGCCCGTCCCGGGAAGGGAATTCTAAGAAGAGAGGTTTCCAAACACAAGGAAACACTCTCCCTGCCGAGTCTAAGGCGAGCCTTGGAAACACAGAGGGCAACATAACAGGAAGGAAAAACGAATAAATAATTAAAACCAACAGATTACGAGCCCAACAGTAACTCCCCCAGCGGAAAAGCCGCGCAGACGCCTGCAGCCGCCGCTAGCAAGTGGGGGCAGGGCAGGGAAGCGCGGGAGCCGCGGGCTGCCGCGCTCAGTAAGAAGCGGGCAGAAACGCCCCACGCGTAACCAGAGCGAACGAACTTGGGCGAGCAAACCAGGCTGGGGGATAGCTACCACGCGAAAAGCGCGAACATAAGACCCCGCCAGGACCGCGCACAGAACAAAGGACGGAACGGAAATAGCCGGCTGCAGACCATCCCCCGCCGGGGACAGGCAGCCAGAGCTGTAAGGGCTGGAAAGGGGCAATCGCAGCCCCGGAGAGACTACCTGAAAAGCGGCAGGCAGGCTTCTTTGCTGAGACTTCAGGGGATGCAGGACAGTCACCACCCGCCTCACAAGGAGCGCCAGCAGTACACCCAGAAAACTGAGCAGTAGAAACAGAGAAGGGGACAAGTCCCGGCGACCGCGCCGCCAAGCTCCCGCGCTCGCCAAGCTCCCGAGCTGCTCGGACCCGGGAGCGGCGCAGAGCGCAGTCCCAAACAAGTTTGTGCCTCTGAGGGTTACCTGGGCGCCAAAACCGAGCGGCTTGGACCGGGGAGGTGCGCGAAGCCTGGGGCCGGCCTCGGATGGTTCCTGGCTGAGCTCCGTGGAGCCGGAGCGGTTTGTGCGTCGTGGGGGGAGACAGGTCCAGCGGGGTTGAGACGCTGTGTGCCCACGACAGTGCTATTTGTTGGCAGCATCCCCCCCTCCCCACTGCGCGACTGAACTAGTGAGCCTAATAAAAAAAAAAAAAAAAAAAAAGGGTCCACCACCGCCCCCATGTGTCAGGACGGAATTCAGACCCTGAAGAGACCAGCAAACAGAAGCTAAACAGAGGGAAACGCCTTGGAAGTGACCAACACGGCCCACAACATCAGAGAAGGCCCAGATATATCTTCACAATTTTTACAATCATTCCTTTTTTTTGTTTTGTTTTTTGCCTTTTTTTTTTGTTGTTTTTTGCTTTCTTTTTTTTTCTCTCAAACTTTTTTTTAACTGTTAAGTCTCCTATTTCTCTACTTTATATTTCTATAACTATTACTTTTCAAAAAAAAAAAAAAGACTCTACTTTTTTAAAGCAAACACCATATATAGCCTTCGCGTGGTTGTTGTTGGTATTTCTTTTTTAATCTCGGGTTTTTTTTTTTTTTTAATTTTTATTTTTTCTTATATATATATTTTTTCCCTATTTCTTTTTCTTAATATTATTATTATTTTTTAATCTTTACTCTTTTTTTTCTTTCTTCCTTCTGCTTCGTCTCTTTAACATTGTATTTCTGAAAATCTAACCTCTACTCTAGGTTTTTAATCTTTGCTTTTCGGTTTTTGTTGTCAATCTTGTACATTTCATAACCCAATCTTACCTGACAGCGAGATTACTGGCTTGACCACTCTCTCCTCCTTTTGGACTCTCCTTTTTCTCCACCAGGTGGCCTCTGTCTCTCCCCCCCCTCCCCCCATCTCTTCTATATCCAACTCTGTGATTCTCTGTGTGTTCTAGATGGTGGAGAGCACCTAAGGAACTGATTACTGGCTGGACCTGTCTCTCTCCTTTTCATTCCTCTCTCTTACCCTCCTGGCCACCTCTGTCTACTTCCTCTCTCTCCTCTCCCCTGTATAACTCCGTAAATACCGCTGAGAGGTCCAGACTAAGGAGCGCACATAAGGAAGTGACTATTGACTAGCTTGCTCTCTCCTCTTTTGTTCTCACCGCATCTCATTCCAGTCACCTCTAACTACCCCCTCCCTCTTCTCTTCTCCATGTAACCCAGTGAACCTCTCTGGGTGCCCCTCAATGTGGAGAAACCTTTCATCTTTAGCCTAGATACTATATCATTGGTGCTGTATAGATGGAGAAGTCTAGAGACCACTGTAAAAATAAAACCGAAAACCAGAAGCAGGAGGCTTAAGTCCAAAGCTTGAGAACATCAGAGAACTCCTGAATTCAGGGAACATTAAGCAATAGGAGCTCATCAAATGCCTCCAAACCTACACTGAAACAAAGCTCCACCCAAGGGCCAACAAGTTCCAGAGCAAGACATATCACACAAATTCTCCAGCAACACAGGAACACACCCCTGAGCTTCAATATACAGGCAGTTCAAAGTTACTCCAAAACTTTAGACGTCTCATAACCCATTACTGGTCACTCCACTGCACTCCAGAGAGAAGAAACCCAGCTCCACCCACCAGACCTCCAACACAAGCTTCCCTAACCAGGAAACCTGGACAAGCCACTGATACAACCCCACCCACAGTGAGGAAGCTCCACAATAAAGAGAACTCCACAAATTACCAGAATATAAAAAGGCCATTCCAAACGCAGCAATATAACCAAGATGAAGAGACAGAGGAATACCCAACAGGTAAAGGAGCAGGAGAAATGCCCACCAAACCAGACAAAAGAGGAAGAGATAGGGAATCTACCTGAGAAAGAATTCCGAATATTGATAGTGAAAATGATCCAAAATCTTGAAGTCAAAATGGAAACACAGATAAATACCCTAGAGACAAGGATTGAGAAGATGCAAGAAAGGTTCAACAAGGACCTAGAAGAAATAAAAAAGAGTCAATATACAATGAATAATGCAATAAATGAGATCAGAAAAACTCTGGAGGCAACAAATAATAGAATAACGGAGGCAGAAGATAGGATTAGTGAAATAGAAGACAGAATGGTAGAAATAAATGAATCAGAGAGGAAAAAAGAAAAACAAATTAAAAGAAATGAGGACAATCTCAGAGACCTCCAGGACAATATGAAACGCTCCAACATTCGAATTATAGGAGTCCCAGAAGAAGAAGACGAAAGACCATGAGAAAATCCTTGAGGAGATAATAGTTGAAAACTTCCCTAAAATGGGGAAGGAAATAATCACCCAAGTCCAAGAAACCCAGAGAGTCCCAAATAGGATAAACCCAAGGCGAAACACCCCAAGACACATATTAATCAAATTAACAAAGATCAAACACAAAGAACAACTATTAAAAGCAGCAAGGGAAAAACAACAAATAACACACAAGGGGATTCCCATAAGGATAACAGCTGATCTCTCAATAGAAACTCTTCAGGCCAGGAGGGAATGGCAAGACATACTTAAAGTGATGAAAGAAAATAACCTACAGCCCAGATTACTATACCCAGCAAGGATCTCATTCAAATATGAAGGAGAAATCAAAAGCTTTACAGACAAGCAAAAGCTGAGAGAATTCAGCACCACCAAACCAGCTCTCCAACAAATTCTAAAGGATATTCTCTAGACAGGAAACACAAAAAGGGAGTATAAACCCGAACCCAAAATAATAAAACAAATGGCAACGGGATCATACTTATCAATAATCACCTTAAACGTAAATGGATTGAATGCCCCAACCAAAAGGCAAAGACTGGCTGATTGGATACAAAAACAAGAACCCTCTATATGCTGCTTACAAGAGACCCACCTCAAAACAAGGGACACATACAGACTGAAAGTGAAGGGTTGGAAAAAGATATTCCATGCAAATAGAGACCAAAAGAAAGCAGGAGTGGCAATACTCATATCCGATAAAATAGACTTTAAAACAAAGGCTGTGAAAAGAGACAAAGAAGGCCACTACATAATGATCAAAGGATCAATCCAAGAAGAAGATATAACAATTATAAATATATATGCACCCAATATAGGAGCACCGCAATATGTAGGACAAATGCTAACAAGTATGAAAGGGGAAATTAACAACAACACAATAATAGTGGGAGACTTTAATACCCCACTCACACATATGGACAGATCAACTAAACAGAAAATTAACAAAGAAACGCAAACTTTAAATGATACATTAGACCAGTTAGACCTAATTGATATCTATAGGACATTTCACCCCAAAACAATGAATTTCACCTTTTTCTCAAGTGCTCATGGAACCTTCTCCAGGATAGATCACATCCTGGGCCATAAATATAACCTTGATAAATTCAAAAAAATCGAAATCATTCCAAGCATCTTTTCTGACCATAATGCACTAAGATTAGATCTCAATTACAGGAGGAAACCTATTAAAAATTCCAACATATGGAGGCTGAACAACACGCTTCTGAATAACCAACAAATCACAGAAGAAATCAAAAAAGAAATCAAAATATGCATAGAAACGAATGAAAATGAAAACACAACAACCCAAAACCTGTGGGACACTATAAAAGCAGTGCTAAGAGGAAAGTTCATAGCAATACAGGCATACCTCAAGAAACAAGAAAAAAGTCAAATAAATAACCTAACTCTACACCTAAAGCAACTAGAAAAGGAAGAATTAGAGAACCCCAGAGTTAGCAGAAGGAAAGAAATCTTAAAAATTAGGGCAGAAATAAATGCAAAAGAAACAAAAGAGACCATAGCAAAAATCAACAAAGCCAAAAGCTGGTTCTTTGAAAGGATAAATAAAATTGACAGACCATTAGCCAGACTCATCAAGAAGCAAAGAGAGAAAAATCAAATCAATAAAATTAGAAATGAAAATGGAGAGATCACAACAGACAACTCAGAAATACAAAGGATCATAAGAGACTACTATCAGCAATTATATGCCAATAAAATGGACAACCTGGAAGAAATGGACAAATTCTTAGAAAAATACAATTTTCCAAAACTAAACCAGGAAGAAATAGACAATCTTAACAGACCCATCACAAGCACGGAAATTGAAACTGTAATCAGAAATCTTCCAGCAAACAAAAGCCCAGGTCCAGACGGCTTCACAGCTGAATTCTACCAAAAATTTCGAGAAGAGTTAACACCTATCCTACTCAAACTCTTCCAGAAAATTGCAGAGGAAGGGAAACTTCCAAACTCATTCTATGAGGCCACCATCACCCTAATACCAAAACCTGACAAAGATACTACAAAAAAGGAAAACTACAGGCCAATATCACTGATGAACATAGATGCAAAAATCCTCAACAAAATTCTAGCAATCAGAATCCAACAACACATTAAAAAGATCATACACCATGACCAAGTGGGCTTTATCCCAGGGATGCAAGGATTCTTCAACATCCGCAAATCAATCTATGTAATTCACCACATTAACAAATTGAAAAATAAAAACCATATGATTATCTCAATAGATGCAGAGAAGGCCTTTGACAAAATTCAACATCCATTTATGATAAAAACTCTCCAGAAAGCAGGAATAGAAGGAACATACCTCAACATAATAAAAGCTATATATGACAAACCCACAGCAAACATTATCCTCAATGGTGAAAAATTGAAAGCATTTCCCCTAAAGTCAGGAACAAGACAAGGGTGCCCACTTTCACCACTACTATTCAACATAGTTCTGGAAGTTTTAGCCACAGCAATCAGAGCAGAAAAAGAAATAAAAGGAATCCAAATTGGAAAAGAAGAAGTAAAACTCTCACTGTTTGCAGATGACATGATCCTCTACATAGAAAACACTAAAGACTCTACCAGAAAATTACTAGAGCTAATTAATGAATATAGTAAAGTTGCAGGATATAAAATCAACACACAGAAATCCCTTGCATTCGTATACACTAATAATGAGAAAGTAGAAGAAGAAATTAAGAAAACAATTCCATTCACCATTGCAACAAAAAGAATAAAATACTTAGGAATATATCTACCTAAAGAAACTAAAGACCTATATACAGAAAACTTTAAAACACTGATGAAAGAAATCAAAGAGGACACTAATAGATGGAGAAATATACCATGCTCATGGATCGGAAGAATCAATATAGTGAAAATGAGTATATTACCCAAAGCAATCTACAAATTCAATGCAATCCCTATCAAGATACTGGCGATATTTTTCACAGAACTAGAACAAATAATTTCAAGATTTGTATGGAAATACAAAAAACCACGAATAGCCAAAGCAATCTTGAGAAAGAAGGATGGAACTGGAGGAATCAATTTGCCTGACTTCAGGCTCTACTACAAAGCCACAGTCATCAAGACAGTATGGTATTGGCACAAAGACAGACATATAGATCAATGGAACAAAATAGAAAGCCCAGAGATAAATCCACATACATATGGACACCTTATCTTTGACAAAGGAGGCAAGAATATACAATGGAGTAAAGACAATCTCTTTAACAAGTGGTGCTGGGAAAACTGGTCAACCACTTGTAAAAGAATGAAGCTAGATCACTTTCTAACACC